>NC_091120.1:196222271-196224771 GCF_040183065.1 Periplaneta americana | reverse complement strand
TACCTAGTTATTTACTTATTTATTTATTTCCTTAGTTACTTATTTACTTATTCGTTTTTTTATTTAGTTACTTATTTACTTATTTATTTAGTTACGTATTTACTTATTTATTGATTGATTTATTTACTTAGTTATTTACTTATTTATTTATTTACTTAGTTACTTATTTACTTATTCGTTTATTTATTTAGTTACTTATTTATTTATTTAGTTACGTTTTTACTTATTGATTTATTTATTTACTTAGTTATTTACTTATTTATTTACTTGTTTATTTATTTATTTCCTTAGTTACTTATTTACTTATTCGTTTATTTATTTAGTTACTTATTTAGTTACGTATTTACTTATTTATTGATTTATTTATTTACTTAGTTATTTACTTATTTATTTCCTTGTTTATTTATTTATTTACTTAGTTACTTATTTACTTATTCGTTTATTTATTTAGTTACTTATTTACTTATTTATTTAGTTACGTATTTACTTATTTATTGATTTATTTACTTATTTATTGATTTATTTATTTACTTAGTTATTGACTTATTTACGAATATATTTATTTATTTAAATATTTATATGTTTCTTTGTTTTTATTTACTTATTTACTTACTTGTTTATGTATTTATTATTTATTTATTTGTTTTTCTTTCTCTCTTTATTTAATTCTTTTTATTTATTTATTTCTTTTTATTTATTTATTTAACTGTACAACAGCCTGGGGCCAATAACAGTTCAGCACAAGATAAAAGTTAGCACAAGATTTACAGTGAACAAGGAATTGCAAAAACAGTGCATACAAGTAATTATTAAAATTAGAGACAGCTTTCATGCATCTGACAACTGGAGAGAGAGAGACATCTCGGCTTATAGGTATAGCTTTTTTTTTTTTTTTTTTTTTTGAAATCTTAAACCATTCGAAGGGACACGTAGGTAGATATTGCTTATGAAGGATTCACAATCAATATCATCCTTTAAGACCTTGCAAAAGAATAAGTAGTCAAGTTGAAGACGTCTGGAATAAAGGCTGGAAAAGTTAAAATTTCCATTTCATTTCTTACATTAGCAATGAAGCTTTAAGATGTGGAACAAGTCAAAATTTTACAACGTTACAATTACAATTTTTACAATTTTTTTACAATTGTTGCATTTTTTTTTACAATTTTTACAATCTTGCAATTTTCTACAATTTTTTGGCGAGATGTAGTGAGAAGGTGAGGCCCGAGTATTCGCCAAAAGATTATCTGACATTTGCCTTTTGGTTGAGGAAAACCTCGGAAAAATATTTACAAGTACGCTCATAATTGAAAACACATGGATTTGGTAAAAACCTAAAAGCACACAGGGACATACATTTTCTTTGAATGATTCCCAATTTAACCGAATCAGTGGAAGTAATACGAAGTAGCCTAATTTATTTTGTGAAAATTAGTAATTACTTGTTCAGATTTGTAAACGACACATAATTGTTGTCCTATAGTGAACATTATACAGTGTTACTATCAATTTAATGATCTTTCCGATTACAAACTTGAATAACTATCGTTAGGAGACACTGAGAAACACGGTATTGGTATCAATGGAAAGAGAAATTCAAACATTTTTAGTCAAGGTGGTAAACTGTCGCATATTTATTAATTCCGTTGTTAGGAGACGATATAACAGATAAATGGCCGCAAACGAAGACAGGAGATCATTTTGTGTGCTAGATTTTCACATATCCCAGTCTGTTGTCAACCGTGAAAAGGTGTATGGCCCTTCCTTTTTTTGTCGAGGCGACAGTCACAGGTAATTCGTACCTAGACATGTTACAGTTATGGCTTCTTCCACAACTGGAACAGGACATCGAAGGTCTCATTTTTCAGCAGGATGGGGCACCACTTCATTACCACTTAGATGTCAGAAACTAACTGAATACACGACTTCCAAGGAGATGGATTGGACGTGCTGGCCGTTAAGATTTAGAATGTTTGCATTGGCCTCCACGTTCCCCCGACCTCACTCCTTGTGATTTTTTTTCTGTGGGGTTTTATAAAACAACAAGTGTATCAGCCACCATTACCACCTACCATTGAGGATCTTCGTGTCCGCATCACAGAGGCCATTGCACTGGTGGATGGTCCAGTGCTACAACGTGTATGCCAGGAAATTGACTACAGACGTGATGTGTGTCGTGTGACACAAGGAGCTCACAATTGAGCACATGTGACTTACGGTTGTGAACCAAATGTTTGTCTTTCTGTCGCATGTTTTCCAGTGAAAAAATTGTATGTATTTATTCACACTGCAATGGGTATATACCCGGTGGCAGTGGTAACTAATTACACTCAATAATGACAATAATAAACACAATTAATAATAATACTAATAATTAATACTACTACTACTACTAATAATAATAATAATAATAATAATAATAATAATAATTATTATTATTATAAGGGAACATCCTAAATTAAATGAAGCACGATCATTAAAATAACATTTAAAGTAAATCTAA
>NC_091120.1:195432271-195494771 GCF_040183065.1 Periplaneta americana | reverse complement strand
ATTCTAATTACTTTTTTTTGTAATATAAATATACTGTTACTATCTGTGGAATTTCCCCAGAATATTATTCCAAAACTCATTACCGAGTGGAAGTATGCAAAGTACATTGTTTTTAAGGTATTGATATTTACTATCTTTTGCATAGATCTAATAGCAAAACATGCTGAATTTAGTTTGGGAGTAATTTCTTTAATATTATTTTTCCAATTTAACACATTATCGATTTTTAAGCCAAGAAATTTGGCTGTTGTTGTTTCTACTAGGGATCTATTGTTAATTATTGCGCTAGAAATTTGTGAGGTTGAATTTGGACAGAATTTAAATTGAATTATGTTAGTTTTGTTACAATTTAATACCCATTTATTGACTGAGAACCAGTCACATATTTTGAAGAGAATTTCCTCTGTTGAAGATTGGAATGTGTTGGAGTGTAAAATACCTTAAGGAGAGACTCCACTGAAAACCATAAAAATGTACCATCATGTATTTTTATTGACTATTTCACATCTTTAGAATGTATATTTCCATACCCCAAATGGATTTACAGTAGAGCGTCTCGTTTAGGTGCAGCGAAAACGTAAACAAAGTGCAGGTAACGTGTGGGGGAGGACAAGCAGTACAATAAACACGAGGGATGCACAAGGTTTTAGTTACAACATTTATGGCGAATTATTCATTGAAATTATATTTTCCAAAAACACACAAAACACACAAATTGCATAATGTTATCATATACACATTTGAACAAACAAGCAATTGTAACGTTGAAATAATACGGTATAACAAATCAAATTTTGCTACTTATATGATGTTGCTTTCAAGCAGCATTTTTTTATGGTCATAAATTTCATTCTCTGTATGACTAACATAATATCACCGTCTTCTGGGGCCGAATTAACAATAAATAAATAGGAATTAGTGTTTGTCAGTTCAGACCAGTATACTGTATACTCTTTCGGACCTTATGAGGGCCAGTATTTAATATGAATACTCCCCTTCATACAAACCTCAACAGGATTGGACAACGTAGGACCAATCAAATGCCAGAAGGAGAACCTACGACCTATCACCGCAAGTACTCCACTTCATCGAGACTACTATATATATATATATATATATATATATATATATATATATATGAGCTCGCAGACTATTTCCTTATCCAACAGCTGCTCTGAAGATGGCCACAACAAAGCGGTCGAAACGTCAGCCAATAACACCAAGACAACGCGGTAGAAGCCCTGAAGCTTATCCACACACCATGTTCACCAGCCGCGGAAGCCTACGCGAACACTTATACTGTAGTTTTGTTAGTTCAATACTCTTAGAATGAGAAAGTAATCGATTTGAAATCCCGGGACATTTTTGCGCCTCGAGGAAGTTTTTTTCGGGATATTGGGACAAAACATACAAAACTGGTACTGTCTCGATTCATTCATTCATTCATTCATTCATTCATTCATTCATTCATTCATTCATTCATTCATTTTATTCCATAGATCTTACATGAGCAATGAAGCTTTAAGATGTGGAACAAGTCAAAATTTTACAATATTACAATTACAATTTTTACAATTTTTTATAGTTTTGCAATTTAGTAATTTTCTACAATTTTTACAATTTTATGCTATTTTTTTACAATATTTTGGCGAGATGTAGTGAGATGAGGTGAGGTCCGAGGATTCACCAAAATATTACCCGGCATTTGCCTTTTGGTTGGGGAAAACCTCGGAAAAACCCAACCAGGTAATCAAATCAAAGGGGTTGGTGCCAAGGACTCGCCATAGACTCGCCATAGACCATCCGGCTTCAGTCCCACGGCTGTGGGAAACCTCGGAAGAAACCAAAGACCAAAGGGGGATCCAACCCAAGCCCGAACGCAGCTCCGGATCAGCAGTCCAGCGAGTCTGCCGACTGAGCTACATCGATGGCTCTACTAAAATTATACAATACATAGCCAATCAGATTATTAAATTTACAAACGCAAAGATCATTCATTAGTTGAGCTATATGTGTAATACAAAACAAGTAAGTTAATTAAATTTAAGGCATAAACAATTCAACCAGTTGTGATATACAGAAATTGGTAATACATATCATGCAAACTACTTCAAATTACACACACAAACAATTTATCAATAGAGCTATACAGATTACTATTCAATTTAAAGCATATAGAATTCATCGGCCAAAACTATACTAGTACATTATGCAACGAGCCTGTAATGATAGTAATTAAGACGCGAGTGTGTTTGTTTATGAAACGAGCGCAAGCGAGTTTCATAATTTTCATACGAGCGTCTTAATTACCATTATAGACAAGTTTCATACGACTTTTTATGCTCGACCATATTTCTAACTTGAAATTATTCAGAAGTATTCATTTTATTTGTATCTAACAGAAGATCGGAAGTGACCTTGTTCATAGCTCTTAAATTGTGAGATGTGCGCAGACGCGATAGTATTGATTTTTTCCGAGGAACAATAATGTCATTGACCCTGATGTAATGTAACATGAACTAATTTTGATATAACCTGGAAATTGATTTAGAATTGAAAAACGAGATGACAAATTGAATTTATTTGAATATTATTTACAATTAACGCTAATTATTATAGTAACAGAACATAACCTTCTGCGACAGTATTGGATTTCCAGCCTCTGTGACGTTTCCCTCGTTGTCTTTCGATTGCATATCCGAGAATAATCGAAAACCTGAACTTTAATGAATAGGTGTACTTTAATGACATGCATTAAAGGACTGCTACCAGGTGTATAATTACTACATTTCGGCATGGTCGAGCATAAAAATATATACAATACAAAGTAGCACACTTTCATTAAGCTATACAAATTTGTGCAATTAATATCAAGTAGATTAATTCAATTTATAATCATAAACAATTCATCAGTTGAGCTATACACATTACTATACAATTTACAGCATATACAATTCATCAATTGAGCTATACAGACTACCATTCAATTTACAGTAGGCCTATATACGATAAAACCGGGACTCTGGTCACCTTACCTATCCTACATTGTTGTTCTTGGGGGAAATTTTTTCGAACACTCTGTATAACACTATAAAAGTTGTGATTTAGTTCAAACAAGTTCTTTAAATGCCCACTTGGTTACGCTCCGAGTCCCCGCACTTAATATACAGTGACAGGTTGTTCACTGAACGGTAATGAGTTTGCCGCGCCGACTGATATGCTTTTTTTTTTCTTGATTGTACCAACTTTCATAAAACTTGATAGGAAGAATAGTAACTGTCTAGTGAACAACTCTGCAGTAGTAACCAGGAAGGCATGATCTCCGAACATGTGCTTCCACATTTGGAATTCTCGCGTTACTCCTCAACTTTCTAACGGGTACAATTGTCATTAATGTCACTGATTTTCTGTAGAGCTATAATTATTATTGGTAAGTTAGGTAATTCCATGTAATTTGAAAGACAAAAGAATTGTTGTAATTCAATTTTCAAAAGTAATAGTCTTTCATTATCAATGCAATAAATTTATAACTTTCTCTGCGGCTAATATTTAAAATTTATTTTATTTATTTATTTTATTGCTAGGAAGATTGAAATGAACACAAGTTAATAAATACAATGAAAGATAAACTAGCCCACTCCCCAATGAGTAAGACTCGTGCTCAGGAGGGCATTCCAATACAGACACAAATAAAATAAAAATTGAGAGTGAATACAGATTAAATAGTGTTTAATATGTTTAAATCCAAACTATAAATCCAGTACAATTTTTTTTTATTAATTTGGAGAGGATTCGTGGTTGAAATAATATTAGAATAAAATTTGTTTAATAATCTGGGACCTTGACTCATGCTATGATAAAAAGCTGCATTGGTTTTACATATTGTTTCAGAAAAACCCAGAGAATTCATATTTTTAGTTCTATATTTATGTATGGTACCTTTCAAAGTTATTAAAATTTCTATGAAAATATTTTAATAAAATAAAATAATACATTTGTTTAATATCGAAAACTTTGAAGTGTTTAAACAGCAATTCAGTTGGGTAATCTTTCTGCTTTTTTAAACGAAATTTTTAATACTTTTTTTCTGTAGTAAAATTAACGGATAAAGGTTGGATTTATAAGTTCCACCCAAACCTATAATACCATACATAAATATAGATTGAAATAATGCTAAATAAATTATACTTAACCCTTTCTTACTTATAGATACCATATGGCAATAATTACTCTCACTCTGAGAGAGGAACATAGGTTCAGGGTGTTTGAGAATAAGGTGCTAAGGAAAATATTTGGGGCTAAGCGGGATGAAGTTACAGGAGAATGGAGAAAGTTACACAATACAGAACTGCACGCATTGTATTCTTCACCTGACATAATTAGGAACATTAAATCCAGACGTTTGAGATGGGCAGGGCATGTAGCACGTATGGGCGAATCCAGAAATGCATATAGAGTGTTAGTTGGGAGACCGGAGGGAAAAAGACCTTTAGGGAGGCCGAGACGTAGATGGGAAGATAATATTAAAATGGATTTGAGGGAGGTGGGGTATGATGATAGAGACTGGATTAATCTTGCACAGGATAGGGATCGCTGGCGGGCTTATGTGAGGGCGGCAATGAACCTTCGGGTTCCTTAAAAGCCATTTGTAAGTAAGTATGGCAATAATTAACTTTATAGCATTTATATACTTGTGTGTTACATATGAAGGTAAATTTTGCTGGATAACTTCTATTTCAATACATTTTTATCAATATAGTTTTGTTTCAAATGTTGGCACTCCCGTAACTTGGTCACTGAATTGGTCCTAATACAGCTATTTGTTTCAATATGGATTGCTTGTAAATTTAATTTGGGTTAGAAAGGGTTAAACAGTTAATTGACAAAATATTTCTTAGAACAACAAAGTAACATAATGTTTTACGTAATTTATTACAAATATAGTGAATATTATTATTCCATTTTAAATAATTATCAATAATTATACCTAAGTATTTAACCTCATTAACTTCATTAATAACTGAACAATTGCAATTTATATCGGAACAATCAGAATTATGAATTTTAATTTGTAGTATAGATGAAATTGGTTTATTACCTTTATTATTTAAAGAAAATGGGATAGCTATTGTTTTATCTTTATTAATTACAAGTGAATTTAAATCGAACCTTTTTTTTTATTAATTTTAAGCCGCAATTTGCATTATAATAAGCATCAGTCCAAGTTTTTCCACTAAAAAGTAAAACAGTATCATCAGCATACGAATTCTAACGCTAATATAAAGTCTAATCACATCATTATTAGATAACAATATTGTTATAGTAATTGACATCCAAAACACTACTTCTTAATCTCTGATATAGGAACAGTAGCAATCAAACAAAGACAATGGTGACAGTTGAAAGGAGAATATTGCGGTTTTGCACTATGGTAACGTGATACGAGTTATATTATATAATGTGTCCGCTGAAACATCCCGGGGTTATAAACTGGTATAACGTCGCTGTCATTTGTCGGGTTTATACGAAACTGGTATCATTAGAAAGAGAAACTCAAAAATTTTTGTACCTACCTCAAAGACACTCGATGTGTGTCAGGTTGCAGACATCAAGGCGATATTCCCACCCATGCCACACACGTTCCAACATATCTATAGGGATGGACTCGATGGCGGCAGTGATACGAAGTTGGAGCTCTTGCAGATTTTGAGGTAGTGGAGGTATGCAGGGTGTTAAAAAAAGTATCCAATATTTTATTTATTTATTTATTTATTTATTTATTTATTGACTTATTTACTTACTGATTCATTCATTCATTCATCCATTCATTCATTTTTTTGCTACATTGCCAGACAAAAATGGATATAATTTCTGAACTATTAAAGATACATGCATGAAATTTAGAACACACATTCTTTAGACTATTAGGAAACTTTTCTCTGTAACAGAATTTTGTTAATTGATTTCATTTTAAAAATACGTCCGTTAGTTTGGAAGAAAGGAAATCAGAAAATTGTTATTACATTTTAATTATAGTTTATTTTACAAACGTAGGGACTAATATCAAAATTCTGTTACAGACAGTTTGTAGAACATGCCTTTGCAAATACATTGTCAAAACTGTTTGAATCTATCTTTAAAAACGGTTAAGATATATCTGTTTTAGTACAATCCTGCATTGGGTATATTTTTTTCCGCTATACTGGAGAATTCCCACGGTATCATTGAACCGTGCCGTTACGTTTAGCGCCAAATTTTACTAAATACACAATCTCGCCAACATAAGAACACGATGTTGGTGTGTGGCGTCATTAGAGAGAGAAATTTGTTTATTTTCTTTCTGTGCCTCCTTCGTTCTGAACATTACTGAGAGATAGCACCACTGTTAGCTACAAGGTATATTTGCGCAAATATATTGCAAGTAGATTACGTGACTTAAGCACAGGAACGCCATTTCGTAATTTCATTTAAGAAACAAGCCAAACGAATTATCTTTGCATCAAAAACGGATGCTCCCTGGACCAAATTATCGTATTTTATAATTGTTTGAAACTTATTACATGACTTAGATGAGAGTTTCGAGACAAAACAGTTTTGCTATATTTGTTTTTTTTATTAAATGTTAAGCACCACTGTTAGGTACAAGGTGTATTTGCGCAAATATTGCGGGTAAATTATGACGAGTGGCTTAGATGAGAGGCTCGCGACAGAAACAGTTTTGCTGTAGCGCATGCGCGGACCTCTCATGCAGTGGAAGCGTGATCCTTGAAATTATTTTCGCGTGTACATTGAAGATTAAATGATTGAGATCCCTTCTTGTTCCGGTTACAGACCTTGGATATACGAAGGTTAGGTTTGGTTAGTTTAGGTTTTTATTAGCCAAGTCCGCGCATGCGCAGACAGGCAATATCCTGTCGCGAGCCGCATGTGATAAATGATATGAGGTCGAGGAGTGGGAGAAGGTTAGGTTAGGTTGGGTTAGGTTAAGTTTGGTTGGGTTGGGTAAGGTTAGGTTAGGATAGGTTAGGTTGGGTTAGGATAGGATAGGTTAGGTTGGGTTAGGTTAGGATAGGTTAGGTTGGGTTAGGATAGGTTAGGTTAGGATAGATTAGGTTAGGATAGGATAGGTTAGGATAGGATAGGTTGGGTTAGATTAGGATAGGTTAGGTTAGGATAGGTTAGGTTAGGATAGGTTAGGTTGGGTTAGGTTAGTTTAGAATAAATTAGGTTGGGTTAGGATAGGTTAGGTTAGGATAGGTTAGGTTAGGATAGGTTAGGTTAGGTTAGATTAGCTTTGGTTAAAAAATAATAGGCCTATAATGAAAGCGGTGAATAATTTCATGGTCCTTAAATTTTTTTTTCGTAAAAGGCTAAGTATTTTTCTATAGGCCAGAAATAAAACAGCAACGCCGTCATAATTACGTACTTTACGCTTTGGCGAACATTAACCGGAAATTTACTTTCCGTCATTTTAATTGTATTCCGTGAAACACACCTTTATCCTGTTAATTTCCTTGTGATAACCTAGTTTATTATCTTATTACATCTTCATTTTCTTTTAATGCATTCAAAAAACCGCCGTTGTACTACATAAAACCTTGAACTTGACTAATGGAGTGAATTATTTAAGAATATAGTCGCGAATTTGACTACCACCATTTCGATTATATTTTGTTTGATACGGCTCGGTACGGCCCGGTGACTAGTGGCCAGCGAGTACAGTCGACTATCGATATTGGTCTGCCGTGCGTATTATCCAGTTGTTCCTTTTTTTCAAATTTGGGCCCCCAAATAATTTTCTTTTTTCAAAATATTTTTATTTGGTTGAGTTGCCACAGCTATGAGCTCTCTGCATAAAAAAATTAATATTTTACACCAAATAGGAAAAAAGTTTTAAAAAATACCATTCTCTCCTCTTAACCGCATCGATATTACAAATTCCAATGACGCTATAAAACGCAGTTGATAAGGCCTCATTTAATAAACCTAAAAATGTTTTAAGAGAATGTTGAATTATTTGTAACGATTTCGTAACGTTGAAGAAATTAAAACTGTATTCGCATTCTTCAGCTGTTCATTGAATTAGTTACCTAGTAACGCGATAGTATCGCTTTGAACGGTGAATGGTACCCATAGAACTACAAAAACAGCGGACAGTTATCTGTTCTACAATCAGGAATAATAGCAATATTATTTTCAATAGGAACTGGGCTCAGTTTGACAGGTGGTGAGAGCAAGGCTGGCAGCAGCTCTCATTGTGTCCATAAAAACAAGGCCTTTCATGTTCTAATGTGGCGGAACTAATACGTATTGGTTTAGCATATGTAAATTGACCATAACTGATACTACACCGTAACACGTTCACATCAACCGCGGAGAGACAGTGACAGAGCTTGACTGTTAATTATCTGCCTTTATACACTATGGGAGCAGAAGTGAAGTCGTTCTTTTACCCATTCTCGACACAAAAGACAAGAACTTCGTAATTATACGTAACACTTGGGAACTGATTGCAGTAATTACTAAATTTTCATTAAAATAATGATGATAATAATAATACAACAATAATAAACACTATTATTACTAACTAGCCGTACCCGTGCGCTCCGCTCCACCCGTTAGATATAAATATAAAGTAATTACATAATTAAAATAGGACATTTGACCCAGGGAACATTCGTGTTTGATATAAGGATAAATCGTTTATTGTGTTACTTAATTTAAATTGTATTTGCATAATTAAAATGCGATCATTTTGATCCAGAGACCACTCATTTGGTCATAAAAATTATTTTAGGAAATACAGGAAACGAATGTACAGAATGGCCTATCAAGTTTTCTGTGCATAAGAAGCTATTTTAATCTTACCTGTCCTCGATTCACTCAGAAGTTACTGTAATAACATTATAGAATTATGTCCATCTAGAGAAACTACACTTTCCAATGGTGAATTAATAATTAATTATACAAATCTGTTAATTTAGCTTCCAATATTACTTCATACAAATACAGAAACATTATCTGTAGGCTATCTTTCATAGCTTTCGATTGTTGTTGTCCAAGGCCCCTTATAGACGAAGTCATTTGTTTTTTAATTCATTACATGGCCTTAGATGGCAGTTATTTTAATTTTAAAACTTATTTATCTCATTAAATACCAGTCATATGAAAATTTTTCAAAGAATAAAACTTATCGGAAATTATTTTTAAAGAAACTTTGTTATGTAACATTTTTCACAAAAATCAATAATAAGCGAGATATTTCAATTTATTTAATTCAGGCCCCCTTATAACCCCCCTTTTAAATAATGTATTTTGAATGCCATATAGCCTAAAATCTAAGTTACAACGAACTTAATTTATATTCCAATTTTCATCGAAATCCGTTCAGCCATTATCGCGTGAAAAGGTAACAAACATACAGACAGACAGACATACAAACAAAAATTTCAAAAAAGCGATTTTCGGTTTCAGGATGATTAATTATATATGTTAGGATCAATTATTTTTGGAAAATCGAAAATTACCAGAAAAATTTCGGCTACAGATTTATTATTAGTATAGATACAGTGCACTTATTATACTATCATTGACTTAACTGCTGTTACTATTTCATTATTATCTGCTACTGCTTGGTTCCAGTTCTGCATATCCGGCACATTAGAGCACAGAGAAAGTTGAGATTGGCTGGAGAACTATATAATGGAGCGCTTCTTAAGGCTAGGTTACGCTGTAGAAATTGGTCGAAGACAGATAAGAAGTTGCATTTGAATTGTGCAGGGTAAAAGTCCTCGACATATGCATACGTATATTACTACTAGTTATACAGTGGCACGTGGATTTATCTGTAGCTTACACACATGCATGTACACCAGTGATGTCAAAGCAAGCGCATTTTTCTGATCTTGACGTCGTGCGCGGGCATCAAGCGCTAAGTATGGAAAGAGGAAGGGTTGTGTATATGAATAAGCAGCCTGTTGGATTAAGAAAACAGTGGTGCAAAAACTTCAAACGGAACGTGAAATTTTATGTCGTTATTTTTACATGGCTTCTTTCTGTTTAATATTATCTATATTGTCTGTAAAACAAAAGTACTAACACTGATTTCTTAATATTGCAGTTGTGTTTTAAATCTTAATAACATAATAGAGAGTTAAGAAGGAATATTCACATAAATTCCGTAGTAGTACAACTATATTGTACTAAATGGATGAAACACATCATTCATAAAGAAAGTGATATCCCAAAAAGAGAGCTTGAGTATGACATAATATGTTGCAATTGGTATTGATGGTACTTTTAGCATTACAAAAATAATCAATAAACTAATCAAAACAACATTACAGTACAAAACAAAGTTACCTAGGTACTGTATCTGTTTTAAGTGTAACTAATATTACATAACAAAACTCTTATCGCATTATGCTTTTAAGGTGATATTGGTGAGCAACTTCCTATCATCAGAATATTAAATTATTTTCTCGAAATCTGCTGAAGCTATAGAGCTGACATTTTTACAACACATGGGCACGTATCTTTTGCTTATGATGTAACAGCAGTTGCTTTGTTAATTCATTTCCTTACAAACAATTTCCATGCGAATATTTTCAAAATTTTCAATACACTATCTTCAGTAATACGTATTTATGGTATATTAGATTTACGAAAACATTGTTTCAGAACTTGTAAGGTTACTAAATAAATAGGCCTCTATCTGAAAATTTCACTTTTCTATAATAAAGTTGAAAAAAATATTCCTTTTGAATAAAAAAAAACAAACTTGTGAAAAATGAGCATTAAAATTAAAACTAACATGCAGTTATATTTTTGAGACAAATCTAAAAATTAACATGGATACAGTTTTAATAAGTTCTCTTCCTTTTGTCCATTGAATCAGTGGTGGCCATCCCTATATATAGCTCGACCAAGCGGCATATACAGGGACATCATTTTATTTTTACTTCAATTTTTATTGTACCTGAGTTTTTGAATGTATTTCATTCCCACCCCTTCTACTAATGAAGTTCAACCGTCCTCCACACAGATCCAAGATCGCATATACAGTCATAGTAGTCTTACGGGCATAGTAAACAGTACGTTCCAAAAATATGTTCGCGTTTTCCAGTGACGAAAGAGCTTTCAATATTGAATCATTTTCGCACAGGTATTGTCGTCCATTTGCCTACGTCGTATCCCGGTTCCCCCCACCAGCTTTTACTCGCCAGCTAGTGGCTGTCTTAACTCTTTCCTGAGAATATTAATTTCTGTTAGGAATTGGACGTCTACGTAATATTATACAACTGTTTAAAATAACAAATAAAAGGGCCTCGTTAAGTAATTAACTGTCACGTGATTTCCTTCCTTTCTACGACCCTGCAACATAACCACTTGGACGGACAGTACATAGTATGTCTGAGTAATTTTACCTTTTCGGATCGAGCAGAAGTGAAGATTGAATTTACAGTACGTAAGGTACTCTTTTATAGAGTAGGTACAGAATTATTTCAACATGAATTACTAGTACGAAGAACGAAACTGGTAATTAGAATTAAGTACAATAGTCTAATAGTGCGATAATATGCACATTAGAACTGAAGCCTGTATCGAAATAAACGGCAACCATTTTAAAAAATGCGTTTAAATAATAATATCCATGTTATGATTATTTTTTCAATTTAACTTCATTCCCTATATTGTACGCTAATGTGCTGTAGACAGTATAATATACTCTGCATAATGAATAGGTCTACATGGACAGCTCAGTTCGTGAGTAAAACACTTATTGTTAATACTGTACTGTATTTTGATTAAACAAAAACCTAATGAAAATGATCAAACTCAAAAGCGCAATATTTCCTAGTTTACGTAAATGGATGAACTACTTTGCTTCCCTCCTATACGTAGTAAAGTGATTTGTTTGTATTTTACGCCACTATCATCGAACTCCAGTCGTGGAAGGGGATAGCAAACGGCGTTGATCCAGAGGTATAGCCAAGTTAATGTTAAAAATGTTAGTAAAAATAAAATGATGTCCCTGTACTACCTCACTCGTCTGTCTCTTTCCTTTCCGCTGTAAAGCACTCAGGCTCTCCTGAGCTCTAAAGCGCGCCCTTGCGCCTATGGGCATCAATTGACATGACTGGCTTAAGCGTTCGCTTATGTAATATGTGCTCTGGCCCTATGACTATGTACAGTGTCATGTATCTGGGACTTAGAACTATTACTTTTTGATGGTACCCTACATACGTGAAGGATACTGGTATTTCTCAGTAGTGTAATGTAGGTTTGTTATCTCTGTATGCAGCGAACACTGAAGTAACTCTGTGAGAATAGCGACTGACGGGTCACGAACGCTATGAAAGTGACATTTATTTGATAGTTTTTCTTATTATTCAGTTGTATTCTTCCTCGAACATTTTTTTTTATCCCGGTAGCGAGGTGCTTTCAAGTTGGAACGTCTCTTCCGAATTACATTTTCCTTCGCAGTACGTCCGTCACGTAACGTTTCATTGGGGCTTCGCCCCACCTCAACAAAGGAAGCTGTCATCTTGCAATTTACAAATGAAACACTGAAAACGGAAAGGTGTGCCACACCCTCTTATTCTTTATAGAATATCTTCCGCCCTATTCCTAAGTCCAAGGACCAGGAAATGAAATTACATTTAGAACAAAACACGGCGTAGTCAAAGAGTGCTGACATCTGTCCAATGTTGACATGAAGTCACAGCACGAAGGGTTAGGAGGATATTTATCAAATCCATAAAGGCTGTATGTACAGGGTGATTCGTAACAAAAGTGCTTAACTTGAATTTCGTTGGGTTTATACATATATTGTCCTATTTTCAACAGTTGCAGAATTAAAGCCTTTTTTCCTATTTCTAAGAACGATCCTCATGTAAAATTTCTGTTCAGAACTAGAAGTTACATTTATTCGGGTGAAATTTCTGTACATTTAAAGGACAGAACTAAAATTCTTTCAGTCAATTATTATCATAATACACTGCTCTCTTAAATTAACTGAGCAATTGGCAATTAAATCAATGGTTTTCCCAAAACACTCTACAAAATGTTTAATACAAAACAATTTTTATCTAAAAAAAAAGCAAAAACGAGCAAAATTTTATTCAACTTTTGTTTGAAATACCTTGAGAAATAACGTCCTGAAATTAATGATATTACTTACGGTTAAAACTGTATATTAAACTCTGTGGGCATAATTTTTAAGGGGCGGTTAAATAAAGCATAACTTTTTCATAATAATTATTAATTTCGTAATTTTATTTTATTATAATTTGTCTAAGTTGAGATTCTTTCATTTTTTCCTTCATACCACAATCACTTGAGAACGAAGGATTTCCGGACATTACATTATTAAGTGAAAATGTTTAATTTCATGCCCTCTATCACATGAGAACATTAGGAATAGTTATTCCGTTACATCCTGTATATATGAAGAGTCGAAAATGAACTAAGACTGTCAATGCATAGCATAAGACATATAAAATGTATATAGAGAATTATATGGCATTAATACTGATAGTCATTGTCCAGTAGTGATCGGAAAATCACAGTTAAGCTTTGAGCGCTAAGCATTTCAAACTTTCAATTGCTTCTCCTGCAAAATGTATTCCAAATGACGTCCATCATTCTTGCAGTGGACTCTTCATATGATTATGTTTGATTTTCTATCATTATTATATCTGCATTGCCTGGGAACAGTGACATAAGTCAGTTTCCACAAACCTTTTATGATAATTTATTGACAACTTACGGAACATGTTCTCGCTTGGAAAAAGAGACATAAGTATTTCTCCCATTAAAATAATTTATACAGAAAAAAATCAAATAGACATAAACCAGTGTAAGTTGTCAATAAATTATCAAAAAAGGTTTTTGGAAACTGACTTATGTCACTTTTCCCGAGCACTGCAGAATTATTTTACGATTGTTTTTCTCCAAAACAACGCCAATCCTTCTCTAAAAGTTTGTGTTATTGTGCACGTAACTTGAAAATTTGCTCAGTCCATAGAACAGTTGATAAAAAAGCTAGTCCAGTTCTTTCGTAAAAATGGAGTTAACGTGTTTTTGAATCACATTTTTCAATCAAATTATGCTAGCTTTGATTTATTTCTATGTAGGAAATATTTACAATTTATGTTATGTAAAGTATGGATAATTATAATACAGTAAAGTATACGGGACCTCCTCAAAAAGTCCAAAACTCTCTCATGTGCATGGAGTTTAAATATGTACACGTCATCTTATTGATAATTAAACATCGAAAAATAAGCATTTAATGGTCGCCTAAGTAATTCGTTGTTTTAACAAGTGGTTTGATTCCTTTCTCTGTTTGTGTTGCAGGTAAGGACGATGCTCATTTGTTTCTGCGGTGGAAGTGTTCTAGTTTCCATGCCAACTCTCCAGTACTGGCATCCGTGACCTGCGATCAGGTGAACTTTCTGATCATTATTCCATTCCATCTCCATATAAGGTGTTCTCTATAGAGGCAATCATACGAATAAACTAGATTACCTTATGGTCAGATCTGATTTGCATGCAGTGTGATGATAGCCACAAATGAACAGAGCTGCCGCATTTCTGAAGATATCACACAATCAGGGTAGCAGGACTATCATAGCAGAGGTACTAGGCTTTGATCTAGCTGTGGGGGGACTGGGAGATCTCTGAAATTTGTGGAAAACGGAAGAGCTCTACCATGGGATTTATTCCAACATCACTCCATTCCCATTTTGTCATTCTTCTTTTGTATTCTATCATTTCATTAACTTTTCACACTCTTTCTCTTCTTCCACCTTTTCTCATTCCTTTTTGATATCTACTTTTTATTCTTACAAATTCGTTCTTTCTTCAGTCTTATTTCTTCCCTCCTTTTTTCATCTTCTGCTAGTATTTTCATCTCACAATTATTAATAATTTTCATTCCTCTTCTGCTTCTCTTCCTGCTTCACGCGCTTCTCTTCCTGATACTCGTTTTTCTCTTCCTGCTTCATGTGCTTCTCTTCTGTCTTCACGTGCTTTTCTTTCTGATACTAGTGTTCCTCTTCTGCTTCATGTGCTTCTCTTCCTGCTTCACGTCCTTCTCTTCCTGTTTCACGTCCTTCTCTTCCTACTTCATGTGCTTCTCCTCCTGCTTCACGTGCTACTCCTCCTGCTTCACGTGCTTCTCTTCCTGCTTCATATGCTTCTCTTCCTGCTTCACGTGATTCTCTTCCTGCTTCACGTCCTTCTCTTCCTGCTTCACGTCCTTCTCTTTCTGTTTCACGTCCTTCTCTTCCTGCTTCATGTGCTTCTCTTCCTGCTTCATGTGCTTCTCTTCCTGCTTCACGTGATTCTCTTCCTGCTTCACGTCCTTCTCTTCCTGTTTCACGTCCTTCTCTTTCTACTTCATGTGCTTCTCCTACTGCTTCACGTGCTACTCCTCCTGCTTCACGTGCTTCTCTTCCTGCTTCACGTGCTTCTCTTCCTGCTTCATGTGCTTCTCTTCCTGCTTCACGTGATTCTCTTCCTGCTTCACGTCCTTCTCTTCCTGCTTCACGTCCTTCTCTTTCTGTTTCACGTCCTTCTCTTCCTGCTTCATGTGCTTCTCTTCCTGCTTCATGTGCTTCTCTTCCTGCCTCACGTGATTCTCTTCCTGCTTCACGTCCTTCTCTTCCTGCTTCACGTCCTTCTCTTTCTGTTTCACGTCCTTCTCTTCCTGCTTCATGTGCTTCTCTTCCTGCTTCATGTGCTTCTCTTCCTGCTTCACGTGATTCTCTTCCTGCTTCACGTCCTTCTCTTCCTGTTTCACGTCCTTCTCTTCCTACTTCATGTGCTTCCCTCCTGCTTCACGTGCTACTCCTCCTGCTTCATGTGCTTCTCTTCCTGCTTCATGTGCTTCTCTTCCTGCTTCACGTCCTTCTCTTCCTGTTTCACGTCCTTCTCTTCCTACTTCATGTGCTTCTCCTCCTGCTTCACGTGCTACTCCTCCTGCTTCACGTGCTTCTCTTCCTGCTTCATGTGCTTCTCTTCCTGCTTCACGTGATTCTCTTCCTGCTTCACGTCCTTCTCTTCCTATCTCACGTCCTTCTCTTTCTGTTTCACGTCCTTCTCTTCCTGCTTCATGTGCTTCTCTTCCTGCTTCATGTGCTTCTCTTCCTGCCTCACGTGATTCTCTTCCTGCTTCACGTCCTTCTCTTCCTGCTTCACGTCCTTCTCTTTCTGTTTCACGTCCTTCTCTTCCTGCTTCATGTGCTTCTCTTCCTGCTTCATGTGCTTCTCTTCCTACTTCATGTGCTTCTCTTCCTGCTTCACGTCCTTCTCTTCCTGCTTCACGTCCTTCTCTTCCTGTTTCTCGTCCTTCTCTTCATGCTTCACGTCCTTCTCTTCCTGTTTCTCGTCCTTCTCTTCCTGCTTCACGTCCTTCTCTTCCTGCTTCACGTCCTTCTCTTCATGCTTCACGTCCTTCTCTTCCTGTTTCTCGTCCTTCTCTTCCTGTTTCACGTCCTTCTCTTCCTGTTTCTCATCCTTCTCTTCATGTTTCACGTCCTTCTCTTCCTGTTTCTCGTCCTTCTCTTCCTGTTTCACGTCCTTCTCTTCCTGTTTCACGTCCTTCTCTTCCTGTTTCACGTCCTTCTCTTCCTGCTTCATGTCCTTCTCTTCCTGTTTCTCGTCCTTCTCTTCCTGCTTCACGTCCTTCTCTTCCTGTTTCACGTCTTTCTGTTCCTGCTTCAAGTCCTTCTCTTCCTGCTTCTTTTCCGGTTTAAACTGCTTTTCTTCCCACTTCCCTTGCTTCTTTTCGACTTCTTTCACCATTTCCCCTAGACTTCAATATTTCAGCTCCTTCTTCCTTCAAATGGGGAATAAGTCTAAATCTGTACCAGCTGTACCTTTTTTTTTTTTTACTTCGTAATATGTCTCCACCACCATCACCACTGTTATATTATCTATTCTTATTTTTAAAGTATTAAAATTTTAGGTCTGTATTATTTATTAGGAATTTAGATTGGGAAAATTTCTATGTGCGAAACGAATATTTCATTACTTCAGTCTAGAGTCCCGACTGCTAATTACGAGTGTAATTTACCGTAGCTGTATAACATACCCAGGACAGCACAGGGTCTTGTTTGCATCCACATTCATAATGCATGACAACGCAAGGTGCTGCCTGACGGAAGACCATTAGTTAATTATCTGTATTGTATAACACGACCATTGGGACGACATTGCGTCTTTTGTGGGGCAAATGACGTACGACTGTACCACTGCAGGGTTGCCAATTTATCGTCGTACCAGGGTGAACTAATCTAACGGTTTATAAGAGATTTCTGGAGCAAAATGTGTAAATGTAGATGACCATAAATTATATTTTCTGTTTTTAACCTTAAAAATTTATGTTAATTCAAAATGCGAAGTGAGCTAAAGATATGGGGCACTATTTGTGGCTTTCCTAGTTTTAATTTTTTGGAGCAACTAGGAAGATGCTATAACATGGTCAAGTTCAAATTTATATAATAATAATAATAATAATAATAATAATAATAATAATAATAATAATAATAATAATAATACAGACTAGAACAGATAATACAGAATAATGCATCAGACTTTCTTACTTACTGGCTTTTAAGGAACCCGGTGGTTCATTGCCGCCCTCACATAAGCCCGCCATAGGTCTCCATCCTGGGCAAGATCAATGCAGTCTCTATCATTATATCCCACCTCCCTCAAATCCATTTTAATATTATCTTCCCATCTACGTCTCGGCCTCAAAGGTCTTTTTCCCTCCGGCCTCCCAACTAACACTCTATATGGATTTCTGGATTCGCCCATACGTGCTACATGCCCAGCCCATCTCAAACATCTGGATTTAATGTTCCTAGTTATGTCAGGTGAGAAATACAATGCGTGCAGTTCTGTGTTGTGTAACTTTCTCCATTCTCCTGTAACGTCATCCCTCTTAGCCCCAAATATTTTCCTAAGCACTTTATTCTCAAACATCCTTAATCTCTGTTCCTCTCTCAAAGTGAGAGTGCAAGTTTCACAACCATAAAGAACAACCATTAATATCACTGTTTTATAAATTCTAACTTTCAGATTTTTGAGAGCAGACTGGATGATAAAAGCTTCTCAACCGAATAATAACAGGCATTTCCCATATTTATTCTGTGTTTAATTTCCTCCCGAGTATAATTTATGTTTGTTACTGTTACTCCCAGGTATTTGAATTTTTCCGCCTCTTCAAAGGATAAATTTACAATATTCTGGTCACGAGGCATAATCATATACTTTGTCTTTTCGGGATTTACTTCCAAACCTATCGCTTTACTTGCTTCCAGTAAAATTCCCGTGTTTTCCCCAATCGTTTGTGGTTTTTTCTGCTAACATATTCACGTCATCCGCATAGACAAACAGCTGATGTAACCCGTTCAATTCCAAACCCTCTCTGTTATCCTGGACTTTCCTAATGGCACACTCTAGGGCTAAGTTAAAAAGTAAAGGTGATAGTGCATCTCCTTGCTTTAGCCCGCAGTGAATTGGAAAAGCATTTGGCAGAAACTGACCTATACGTACTCTGCTGTACGTTTCACTGAGACACATTTTAATTAATCGAACTAGTTTCTTGGGATACCAAATTCAATAAGAATAAAACTCCCTCGTTAGCTAATCTAAAAATTACATACCAAGAATGAAGACGTCTCACGCAATCTAAGAAATTTTAATTCATCCACTGTCACTCTTTTAAATATTGAGGATGTTTTTTTTTATAATAAAAAGCCTGAAAACTAACATCAGATTTCGACTTGTTCGCTGATATGCTAAGTTGGATTAATTTACGAAGATTGGAAATTAGTCAAAGAAAGTATAGCATCTCTATCATCAGGATTTACAAAGACATTATTTAAACTCGTGTTGTGCTAAGCAATCGATTAGTCAGCCGTAGTCATTATGTTCCATCGTACATAAATTGACGTGCGGTTGACACGCTCCAGCAGTCATTTGTTTCTCTGTTCGATGGCTCGCAGTAAAAAGTTAGGTTAGGTCCTGTTGGACCGCAATTAGCGAGCGTCAAATTCGCGTACCGCACGCCGCTCCCAGAGAGATTGCTGCCGGTGCAAAAAACTAACATTGCCCCCGAAAGTTAGTGAACTGAAAATGTCGTGAAAGGCAAATTGGATTGAATTCTTTCGAGCAGAATTATAGTAGAGCGCCATCATTAGCAATCACATCGCTATTCAGGCACAAAGACTACTTTTCTGTGTACGAGAATCGTGATGCTGGGCCGTGGTTCGAACGTAGCTTAATATTTTCAATGTATAGTCCGCTCGTTATTCGTAGGAAATAGTTGCCACATACCTACATGTAGTTCAAGACAACCACCCTATTCCTCGTTCCTATCGCGTCTTGTGCTCATTTAAAAATAACTTCCGATAAGTAGGTTTCTCTCCCTCGTCCGTTTTTTTTCGGTTCTCTTTCTTCTCCTGCTTCTGCTGTTTAAATAATTTCTTATATTTCTCTCTTTTATTTAATCCTACTTTTTTCCTCTATACTATTTCTCTTGATCCCTTTGTCTGCACTTCATTTGACTCAATTCAACTTCATTCTTTGTATTTGCTCAGACCTTGTCTACGTTGTTAAGTTCTTCTCATATAATTTTAGTATTTGTAATTCTCTACCTTCTTCTTCTCCTACTTTTCCACCTGCTTCTACTTTTTCGTCTCTTCTTCATCTTCCACTTTTCCATCTGCTTCTCCTTCATCTTCTTCTTCTTCTTCTTCTTCTCCTTTTCCACTCGCTTCTTCTACTATTCCAGCTATTCCTCCTTTTACTTTTCTATCTGTTGCTTTTTACTTTTTCACCTGCTTCTACTTCTACTTTTCCACCTGCTTCTTCTTCCTCTACTTTATATCTGATTCTTTTTATATTTTTCCAGTTGATTCTTCTTTTTCTTTTACTTCTCCACCTAATTTTTCAGCTACTTTTCCAAGTGTTTTTTCTTCTTCTGCTTTTCCATATGCTTTTTGTCTACTTTTTCACCTGCTGTTTTTTCTATTTGTGCATCTGATTTTTCTTCTACTTTTCCACTTGCTTCTACTTCTACTTTTCCACCTGTTCCTTCATCCTCCACTTTTCCACCTGATTCTTCTTTTTTTACTTTCCACGTCTAATTTTTCAAGTAGACTACTTTTCTTCTTTTACTTTTTCACCAGCTGCTTCTTTTTATTCTTCTATTTTTCCACCTGATTCTTCTTCTTCTACTTTTCCACTTGCTGCTTCCTTTTCTTCTTCTACTTTTCCACCTGCTACTTCTTTTTATTATTCTATATTTCCACTTGATTCTTCTTCTTTTTACTTTTCCACGTATACTTTTCCAAGTAATTTTCTTCTTCTACTTTTCCACTTGCTGCTTCCTTTTCTTCTTCTACTTTTCCACCTGATTCTTCTTTTCTTTTACTTTTCCACATTTGCTTTTCCAAATACTTTCCTTAATCTACTTTTCCACCTGCTACTTCTTTTTATTATTCTATATTTCCACTTGATTCTTCTTCTTTTTACTTTTCCACGTATACTTTTCCAAGTAATTTTCTTCTTCTACTTTTCCACTTGTTGCTTCTTTTTCTTCTTATACTTTTCCACCTGATTCTTCTTTTTTTTTCCTTTTACACGTCCTTTTAGCTAGTGCAAGACAAAACAAATATGTTAGTAGGTAAAACGTAGAAATTGTATTTAAATAATAATATATCTTTGTGTAAAATTGTTGTATGTAATGTGTCTGTGATCTATTATATATAATAAACCAAACCAAAACACGTCCTTTTCTTCTTCTACTTTTCAACCTGATTCTTCTTTTTTTCCTTTTCCACGTCTACTTTTCCAAGTAATTTTCTTTTTCTACTTTTCCACCTGCTGCTTCTTTTTCTCTTTTCCATCTGCTTCTACTTCTATTTTTCCATCTACTTCTTCTTCTTCTTCTTCTTCTTCTTCTTCTAAATTACAGCTGATTCTTCTTCCTCTAATTTTCTACCTGATTCTTTTTTCTTTTACTTCTCCATCTGCTTCTTCGTCTAATTTTTTTACATACTTTTTCTTCTTCTATTTTTTCATATGCTTTTTCTCCGTCTGCTTTTCTACTCACTCATTTTTATGCCTTCTCACCTTCTTCGTATCCTACATTTCTACCTGCTTCTTCTGTTTTACGTTTCCACCTACTTCTTCATCTACTTTTCCACCAGCTTCTTTTTTTTTTTCTTTTCCTCCTCCTGTTTCATCTTCTACTTTTCCACCCGATTTTTCTTCTGCTTTTCCACGTGCTTCCACCACTTTTCCAGCTGTCCCTTCTTACTTTTCCACTTGTTTCTCCTACTATTTTTCCCATTTGCGTTTTCTTCTCACACTTTCTACATGCTGCTTCTTCTAATTTTTACCTCTTTCCCTTGTAAATTTCTACCAAGTTCTTTTTTTTTTTGTCTTACGTCTTAACCTCCTTCTTCTGCTTCTTCACCTTCTTCACTTCTCCTTTACATGCTTCCCCTCATTTCTCTGCTGCTTCTGCTATCCTTCTCCTGTTCGTTTCGCTTCTTCTCTTATTTCTCTCATATATAGTTTCCTTCTATGTTTTCACTCTTCCTTCTCCGCTTCTTTAGTCCTTCAATAATGGATAGATTATTATCTTTTCTTACCAGCCGTATGGTTCACTGGCTTCCTAATTGTCTTCCTACATTTCTTCTTGATGTTTGGTTTTCACGACAGCAACTTTGCCACTCATCTTTATTACAGCCGTAAAACATTTCCTTCCCAAAGTTGTTTATTTTCCTTTATCATTTTACATTGGAGCTGGCAATTTTTCTCAGTAACACTTTGATGTGGAAGATCGTGGCAGTTTGTGTACTGGATCTATCTTGTAACTTCAATATGAATCGGAACTCGTATTTCTTTACACGTTCTCTTATTTGTGGCCGGTGATTCAGCCCTTGATAAACTATAATTTTGATCCCACGTGTACCGACTGCTTTTTGTCATTTCCTGTTGTGACGAAGAAGTGTCTCAGCACGCCGTCGATGGACTGTCGACTGCATGCCCTCACCTGTCTCGTGGACTCTTCTAATGGATTATTTGCATTGCAGCTGCAGCAGACGTAACACGAATGTCGTTTTGACGGTGTTTAACCCGGCATGAAGGCGAGCTCGTGAAAATAAACAGGCCTGCGCCTTGACCACCTGCCTCTTTAGTCGAGAACATTTCTCGCCCTTTCCTCTCCCCCTATGCGAAGAAGAGTTAATTTAAAATTAAAGCTGTTCACAAAAGGGATGTAATAATAATAATAATAATAATATTTATTAATACTATACACTTGAGCTACATTAGGCATTGCAGCCCGAAAGAGCAGAAGCTCGTGCTCGGGCGCAGTTCAGATCAGTTATACAAAATATGTCACAAAATTAAGAGAGTTCATTGAGCACAATCACATTAATAAATGGTAAAATACATACAGCATGTAATAACAGGGTCTATATACAAATAGAAAATACAGAAGTACATGAATATTAGAGTAACAATTTTAACTCAATTGGCTTAAACAATTAAATAATTAATCTGATTTGTTTCTTAAATCTATGTGTGTTAAGTGTACTTAGCTCAGGGTAAGCTCTAATTAATGTATTATATATTTTGGGTCCAAAATTTCTGCTGTGTTTTAATCCAGCAGTTGTGTGGCATTTGGGAGTATTTAGAAAGAAACTGTAGTTTTGTCTCGTCTGGTATTCATGAGGATCATATTTAAATTTATTGTGGTTTTTATGGAAGTAAATCAGCAATTTTTGTTTATAAATTTGTTCTAGATTTGATACGCCAAATTCCTGAAAAATTAATTTTGTTGGGTAATCAAAAGGTTTATATAGACAAATTTTGATAATTCTTTTTTGGAGCAGATTTAAAGGACGGAGAGTCGATTTTGCCATTCCTCCCCAACCTAAAATACCATACTGAATTATTGATTGAAACAGAGCTAAGTACACAGTACGCAGAACATAAACAGGTAAATAAGAGCGTAGAATGGAAAATTTGTGGATTGTTTTACGCAATCTGTTACACAGAAAGGAGATATGCTTGTCCCATTTTAAATGTTGGTCAATAATAATGCCTAAATATTTAACTTGTGAGGATATACTCAAAGCGTTACATGAGCTAGTAGGTAGGTTACAATCATGTATAGTTATACTTATATTATTATTTATTTCTAGTTGCTCAAGGCCATGTGATGTTAATGAAAATGGTATTAATTTTGTTTTAGAAACGTTCAAAGAAAGTAAGTGAGCATCCAGCCATTCTTTAATAATATTAATACCACTGTTAGAATTTTGATAAGTTTCATTCCAACTCGAACCGCTAAATATAACCACAGTATCATCAGCATAAGAATACAGAGTACCAGAATATTTCTCAATGTCAATTTTAAGTAAATCGTTGATATATATTAAAAACAAAACAGGACCTAAAATCGTCCCCTGAGGTACACCTATATCAATGTTACGTGATTTACTAAGGTGATCCAATATTACAGTCCATAACACGTGCATGTGCAAAATATTGTATCGTGCTGGCTACTCACCCGAAAAGTAAGCAGATTGACATTCTGAATTCATCATCTATCCGAGGTTTTTTTTTTAGGTTTTATATTTTATCTACAGAAAATTACGGTGATTATAAATTTTCAGAAACAGTAGGTATTGGTTTTTCTGAATTCATATCTGCTGGCTATAGTAATGGTGGTGGTGTTAGTGGTGGCAGTGGCAGTAGCTGTATTCAGCGGTTAGGGGCGGGTTAGGGACGACCCTTCAGCACAGGCATGTCAATTGATGTCCACAGGAGCAAGCGCGCGCTTTAGAGCCCAGGAGAGCCTGAGCGCTTTACAGCGGAAAGGAAAGAGACAGACGAAAGAGGTGGTATATGCCGCTTGGTAGAGCTATATTCAGGGATGGCCAGCACTGATTCAATAGATAAACGGAAGAGAACTTATTAAAACTGTATCCATGTTAATTTTTAGATTTGTCTGAGAAGTATAAGTGCATTATAAGGATGTTTTAATTTTAATGCTCATTTTTCACAAGTTTGATTTTTTTTTTCAAAATAAATATTTTCTAAACTTTTTTTTATAGAAAAATGAAATTTTCAGATATAGGCCTATTTATTTAGTAGCCTTACAGAATGTTTTCGTAAATTTAATATACCGTAAATACGTATTACTGGAGATAATGTATTGAAAATTTTGAAAATATTAGCATGGAAATTGTTTGTAATGAAATAAATTAACAAACCAACTACTGTTACATCATAAGCAAAAGATACGTGCCCATGTGTTGTACAAATGTCAGCTCTATAGCTTCAGCAGATTTCGAGAAAATAATTTAATATTCTGATGATAGGAAGTTGCTCACAAATATCACCTTAAAAGCATAGTGCGATAAGAGTTTTGTTATGAAATATTAGTTACACTTAAAACAGATACAGTACCTAGGTAACTTTGCTTTGTACTGTAATAATTGTTTTGATTAGTTTATTGATTACTTCTATAAGGCTAAAAAGGTACCATCAATATCAATTCCAACTTATGTCATACTCAATCTCTTTTTTTGGGATATCACTTTCTTTATGAATGATGTCTTTCATCCACTTAGTACAGTTTAGTTGTACTACTGTGGAATTTATGTGAATATTCGTTCAAACTTTTTATTATGTTATTAACATTTAAAACACAACTGCAATATTAAGAAATTGGCATTAGTACTTTTGTTTTACAGACAATATAGATAATATCAAACAGAAAGAAGCCATATAAAAATAACGACATAACATTTCAATTTCCGTTTGAAGTTTGTGCACCACTGTTTTCTTAATCCAACAGGTTGCTTATTCATATACACAAACCTTCCTCTTTCCATACTTAGGGCTTGATACCAGCTCACGACGTCAAGGTCAGAAAAATGCGCTTGCTTTGACATCACTGCTTCAGCACGTCGGCACTCCTGGCTATAAAAAGCAGTGCTTAGATGTTAATGGAGGGTACTTTGAGCACTTAATGACATAATGTAAAGTAAATACCTTGGTAATTATTGATTTCCTTATTCAATCTGTAATCTGTTCTACTAATGAATACTTCAATGAAAACACTCTGTAAGTAACTGCTCAACAAATTTATTTAAAAAAATTCAATAAAAATTGCTTAGTTTATTGAGAGGAACAAAAATATTTTCAAAAAATTCCATGGTTTCATTTAAAAATCTGAAGATGCACCCCAGGGCCCCCTAAAGGGGCCCCGGGGAAATATTAGGGGAGAGTTAGGTAGTATCGGACATCGGGTAATATCGGACAGTGCGTTTCTTTCATTTACCACCAGATGGTAGTACCTGAATAACATGGTTACGTTTCTGTATGCGACGTCACAGAAACGTAACCATGTCATTCAGGTACTATTATCTGGTGGTAGATGAAAGAAACTCTCTGTCCGATATTACCCGATGTCCAATACTACCCAACTCTCCCCTACCCATATCATAGTTCGGAAGACCCATTCTCTCAATAAAATTTAGAAGACAAAGCATTCGGTTTTAGCTATTTATTTGAGAGATATTAACTTGTAACACTTTATGTAGGCCATTCTGTATATATACAGTATGCTACCTTAATAATACAGTTATTATAACATATCTCAAAAAATCTTGTATGTTTTCTTTTTTGGATGTAAAAAGACATTTTTTGAATTACCAATATTCATTTGAGCCCTAATAGAAAAATAAGTGAACACTTTAAGAAAGTATTGAATGTATTTACTTTAGTATCTTCTGATATTAAGTGGTCGAAATTTTATTACCATTATAACCATAAGAAATAAATAAATGCTTCAATGTATAGTAATATAATAAATAATAATCCGTGACGCTACAGCCCGTGAAGGGCCTAGACCGACCAGCCGCCTGCTGGCCTCATGCCCACATGCCGAAGCAGAGGTGGACGATCATCCAACCGGAATGGAGATATTGTGTGGTTAGCACGATGATCCCCCAGCCGTTATAGCTGGCATTCGCAACCGGATTTCGCTACCTATCGTAGCTCCTCAAGTGCATCACAATGCTGGGTGGGCACCGGTCCCATACACTGGCCGAGAGAAAATTTATTCTCCCATGAGGACTCGAACCAGCGCGCATTCCGTAACGCGAGTTCTAGGCAAGATGCCTTAGACCACGACGCCACGGTGCGGGACACAGTAATATAATAAGAAGCTAAAATACTTGAAGAGTCCACTGCAAGAATGATGGATGTCACTTTCTTGTCGAAAATGAACCAAGACTGTCAATGCATAGCTTAAGAAATTTAGAATGTACATAGAGAGTTATATGGCATTAACACTGATAGTCATTGTCCAGTAATGATCGGAAACTCACAGTTAAGCTTTGAGCGCTAAGCATTTCAAACTTTCAAGTGCTTCTCCTGCAAAATGTGTTCCAAATGACATCCATCATTCTTGCAGTGGACTCTTCACTTTTAATACTTAAAAATTAATTTCTAGTCTATAATGGAGTATATATTATTTTATATTATTTTAATGTACGGAAGTACATATGATATTTCCATGCAGATATTCTACGTCATCATACGATGAAATAGTAATGGAACGGAGAAAAATTCTCTCCGGCGCCGGGATTTGAACCCGGGTTTTCAGCTCTACGTGCTGATGCTTTATCCACTAAGCCACACCGGATACCCACCCCGGCGCCGGACAGAATCGTCTCAGTTTAAGTTCCAACTCTTGGGTTCCCTCTAGTGGCCGCCCTCTGCACTACGTCATAGATGTCTATGAACGTAGGACTGAAGTACACACATGTGCTGAGGTGCACTCGTAATGAGTGACTAGTTGGCCGGGATCCGACGGAATAAGCGCCGTCTTAAATCACGAAGTGATTTACGCATATCATATATATTATTTTAATATACCGAAGTACATATGATATTTCCATGCAGATATTCTACGTCATCATACGATGAAAGAGTAATGGAACGGAGAAAAATTCTGTCCGGCGCCGAGAGTTGGAACTTAAACTGAGACGATTCTGTCCGGCGCCGGGGTAGGTATCCGGTGTGGCTTAGTGGATAAAGCATCAGCACGTAGAGCTGGAAACCCGGGTTCAAATTCCGGCGCCGGAGAGAATTTTTCTGCGTTCCATTACTCTTTCATCGTATAATGGAGTAGATAATGACTATTCTAGGTTAATTCAGTAAGCAAAATTTCCCCTTTTCAGCACAAAAAAATTTCAGAAAGTTACCATCATTAGAAGCAAATCTATGACTATCTGATTTATAGTTTTCCATACACCATAACAACTATCTTCCCTTAAGTTTGACAGCTATATAATTTACACTACTGTATATGTAGCTAACAGTACTTCCAACGAAATTACGGAAACATGGGAGTTCTCCTTCCGCCTTAAAAAAATTAAAAGTCTATTCTTTTTTTTTTTGTAGTAGTGTCGATATTTTGTTAGAACAATAAAACATCCCTCGCAGGAAATAAACCACCCTCATCCTCCCCAGGGTATAGGTACGCGACACCATATCCCTATGAATTATCTCACCTGTTCGCTGCAGGGGTGAGGGAAGCGTGTTCCGTCCCTTCCGGAAGTCAGGAACCCCTTTAAAATTCGAACAGCGTGCTGCCTCGATTCGTCACCTGTCTTTTGTTTCGCAGACAGGAGTGAATGCCAAGGTTGTTTTATTCACTGTGTATCCGGGATAAGACTGCTTTTTATGTTGCCCGCGGGAAAATGTTGAGCAACTTTGTGCATTCTAGAACTCTACTTTCAAATTTTGAAACTAAAAGTTGCTGCCTGCTTGGGAGACCTTCAGATAATGTGGTTAATATTGAATGTACACCTGGATTAGAGATTTTGAAACGGTCATTAATTTTTGCTGAGTAATTTTCTAGTTGTTTTCTGTGTTTTAATTCTGACGGTAATTATGTTTCGCCAATTACAAGTTTGTGCAAGAAATCTAGTGTTATTGAAAAGGATAAACGGACTCTCTCGCTTCGCAACGATGTCAAAAATTCCACTTGAACTACATGAGGAGGTCCGTTCCAAACCGCACTAAGTCCACCCACGGACGAAATTAAGTTTTATATGATTTGGTTGTGAAGTTTGTTTGGGTCTAACTGTATTAAATCCCTTTGAAAAGAATGCATGAAACTGGGTGTGCGTGGCAAACCGTATTATGTCCATGTCTTTGTCCGCGTCAAACCGTATTCTGTCCAAAACCAATTAATATTTGAAGAGTCCACTGCAAGAATGATGGATGTCACTTTCTTGTCGAAAATGAACCAAGACTTTCAATGCATAGCTTAAGACATATAGAATGTGCATACAGAGTTATATGGCATTAACACTGATAGTCATTGTCCAGTAATGATCGGAAAATCACAGTTAAGCTTTGAGCGCTAAGCATTTCAAACTTTCCATCGCTTCTCCTGCAAAATTATTTATTTAAATTCAAATGTACAGAATAAAGAAATAGGCCTATAATTACAAAACAAACAAAGAGAAATACAAATAAAATAATACAAGCAATATAAAAGGAAGATACAGTAGTATTAACAAAATTTGAGACCGAATGAGCAGCGCTCGTGCTCGGTCGCAGTTCAGATATAATATTAAAATAAATAATAATAATAATAATAATAAATAAGTAAAATAAAATAGGAACTAAAATATAATTACAGCGGCAATGGAATTATATAATATAATATTAACACTAGAGAAGAATAATATCGCACGTGAAAAGTAGGACTAATATATATTTCAAAATTATAGAATACAAATATAATATAGGTTGATTAATTCATACACATAGACTACAAATTTATTTAATCAAATTGAAGATATTAACACGTTTCTAATTTTCTTGTTATATGTTAGTGGGTTACATGTTAGAAGTTCTGGGTGTAATTTAGTTAAAGCATTGTACAACCAAGAGCCAAAATTTATGCTATGCTTTAGACCAGCAGATGTGGGACATTTAGGTTCTACTAATGTTGAATTAATATTTCGTCTTGTGTCATAATTGTGTGTCTGTAATACAAACTTATTATTCCAAATGACATCCATCATTCTTGCAGTGGACTCTTCATGTTTCCTTGTAAGGTTGCGTGTCAAGTTTCCTGCACTGAGAAAAACTGGCGCCAATTTTCAGTATTGACTTAATTGTCGACCTTTGAATAACTTCAGTGCCGCTGCAATCCAGTTGTGCATGTGATATCCGTGAAAATGGAGGGAGAAGTGCCTATAGTGAGAATAACAGAGGAAGCGGGGAAAGAGGGAAGAAGAAAATAGCACGACAGCAGCAAAGTGAACTTCTGTATAATATTTTTATTGTATCTTTTAATTAATAGGTGTTTAGCAAACTTATTTTCGATGTAAGAGTAATGGAACGGAGAAAAATGCTCTCCGGCGCCGGGATTTGAACCCGGGTTTTCAGCTCTGCGTGCTGATGCTTTATCCACTAGCCACACCAGATACAACTCCGACGCCGGTTAGAATCGTCTCAGATTAAGAGACGATTCTAACCGGCGTCGGAGTTGTATCCGGTGTGGCTAGTGGATAAAGCATCAGCACGCAGAGCTGAAAACCCGGGTTCAAATCCCGGCGCCGGAGAGAATTTTTCTCCGTTCCATTACTCTTTCATCGTATGATGACGCAGAATATCTGCATGGAAATATCATATGTACTTCGGTACATTAATATAATATAATATATATGATATGCGTAAATCACTTTGTGATTTAAGACGGCGCTTATTCCGTCGGATCCCGGCCAACTAGTCACTCATTACGAGTGCACCTCAGCACATGTGTGGACTTCGGTCCTAGGTTCATAGATATCTATGACGTAGTGCAGAGGGCGGCCACTAGAGGGAACCCAAGAGTTGGAACTTAAAACTGAGACGATTCTTCCGACGCCGGGGTGGAATCCGGTGTGGCTTAGTGGATAAAGCGTCAGCACGTAGAGCTGAAAACCCGGGTTCAAATCCCGGCGCCGGAGAGAATTTTTCTCCGTTCCATTACTCTTTCATCGTATGATGACGCAGAATATCTGCATGGAAATATCATATGTACTTCGGTACATTAATATAGTATAATATAAACTTATTTTCGTCAAAAAAACTGTTTCCTACAATAATAATGTAATGTATAATAGGGTATTCTTGTTTCAATCTGCAGAAACATTGATTTAACACTGTTCGAACCATCATGCCAGCATAGGGAGGGTCGGTTCCACTGTTGTCCAATTCCCGTACATGATATACGCAGGGTTAAGGAAAGGAATTTCTCAACAAATAAGAAAGCTGGTCAAGATCGTTAGGATTAATGAACATTAACTTTGTGATTCAATATCACATAGGAATGTAGTGTTATTGAAAAGGATAAGCGGACTCAAGGCGAAAAAAGATTATAATCTGCTTTCAAGGACTGGCAAAGTCAGAAAACTCTTTCGCTTCGCAGCGATAAGTCATAGATTCCCCTTGAACCACATGAGGAGGTCCGTTCCAAACCGTACTAAGTCCACCCACGGAAGAAAATTGAGTTTTATATGATTTCGTTGCAGATTATTATTTAGCATTCTTGCTCAATTTTGTGTTGATTCCTTCGAAAATCGAAATATTCGTCTGAAATTATTGCAATTATACTGGGTGTTTAAAAAATACGGGGCATAATTTCAGGTATGTATTTCCCACATGTAGACAATCAAAATAGTTCATTACAACATGTGTCCGGAAATGCTTCATTTCCGAGTTATGGCCTTGACAACATTGAAATTCACCGGAACGTTTTTCTTTCCTCAGGTCGTTGCCGTCAAAGGAGACATTAAGAGGGCACTCTGACAGTTCATTCCGAGGCGAAGGTTACATTCAGTGTTGTGTAGGCGTTAGACTGTGCGACATGTATTCAAATCAAGAGCTGGCAGAGATACACTTCATGTACGGTAAGGCGGACGGCAATGCTGCGCTGGCTCGTCGTTTGTACCAGGAGAGGTACCCACAGCGACAATGTCCAGATCGGAAGACATTTGTACGTCTCCATTACCGTCTTTGCCAGTATGGAAAATTTAACTCTCCTGGTTTGGGAAGGGGACGACCAAGATCTACAACTCCAGAAGTACACGAGGAGATTCTGGAGGGTGTGAACATGACTCCTTCTATCAGCACACGAAGGGTAGCGTTGCAAGTCAATGTTCCTCATACGACTGTCTGGAGACTGTTGAAAGAGTATCAATTGTATCCTTATCATTTGCAACGTGTACAGGCTCTGTCACCAGCAGATTACCCTGCACGAGTTAGGTTCTGTCAGTGGTTCTGAAATCCGAACTTTCCTGCCTTAGTATTATTTACAGATGAAGCACAGTTCACACGAGATGGCATAACACATTTCCACAATCAGCATGTATGGGCGTATGAAAACCCACGTGCAACTGTTCCATCTCATCACCAGGTGCGGTTCTCCCTCAACATGTGGGCCGGTATCATTGGTGATCGATTAGTTGGACCCCATGTACTTGTAAACAGACTTACGGGGCAGGCGTACACAAACTTCCTGGAAAACCCCATACTTCATGTTTTAGAAGACACTCCACTGATCAATCGTCAACACATTCACTTCTTGCATGATAGCGCTCCTGCACACTTCAGTCATACGGCTCGCCGGTACTTGGATCGAAGGTTTCCTGATCGATGGATAGTTAGAGGTGGCCCAATTGCTTGGCCTCCACGCTCACCTGATCTGAACCCTCTCGATTTCTTCTTGTGGGGCCATTTAAAATCATTGGTTTATTCGTCTCCGGTGCCTGATTTGGAATCCCTTCGGAATCGAATTGTGGCATGTTCTGAGGACATACGCAATACTCCTGGAGTTTGGGATCGTGTTCGCAGGTCAATGAGACATCGATGTGAGGTCTGTATTCAAGCAGGAGGTGGACATTTTGAACATATTCTGTAATGACAACGACCTGCGGAAAGAAAAACGTTCCGGTGAATTTCAATGTTGTGAAGGCCATAACTCGGAAATGAAGCATTTCCGGACACATGTTGTAATGAACTATTTTGATTGTCTACATGTGGGAAATACATACCTGAAATTATGCCCCGTATTTTTGAAACACCCTGCGTAGTTACAAAGAATTGTTTCTGTCTCTTATCACTCTAATGCGTAGATTTAATACTCGTAGACACAAATTTTCCTTTGATAATCATCCAGCTGATCTATAGCCTCCATCTTGTATACATGAAGCTGTGGTTTTAAAGCTACCCCAGCCGTGGTCTCTGCTTCAGGCCATGGTTTCGAGCCATGGCTTGGAAAAATGAACAAGACCTCGTTTTATAAATCCAAACGCGGTTTAAAGCCATGGTCGTGGTCTAGATCTCGTTTTAGAAATCGTGGTTCCAAACCTCGGCTTTTAAGCCGCGATCGAGATCTGAATCCTTATGCGATTTCTAAAACGAAGTCGAGACGCGGCTTGAGAAGAAACCGAGGTTCGTCTGTTTTATATATGGCAACGCACCTAAGAATCGATTTTTATTCTTGTAAACAGTCGATATTAGAAAGAAATGAACATCGGGATTAATATATTATTGAATTCCAGTAAGTCACATTCTTTTGTTTTCAGCTATGGTATTGTTGTATTTGCTAATTTACAGAATATATGTGCGTTTAAAATACTAGCATTAATTATAGGGAACTGATTTTTAGGTACCAGAATTATATTTCCTAAATGATTAGCACAAGTCGAACGTTTATGTTGTAGTTTATCATTTGTTCATAGCTACTGCCAACATTAACTACCTGAAAACCCGGGTCTAACGAATCAATAACCTAAATATTAACTGGATTAAATTTGCATTTGAAACTAAAATATTATATGGTTCTATTTTCACATATAATAGGCCTACTACGTGGAAAACCCCAGTAGCATAAAACGTAAAATAAGAATACAAAATCACGCTTGCTTCATATTCTTGTAGGCCCACATTATATTCGAGTATTAAATAAAATGTCCAGAACTACTGGAAAGACTAAGAATTAAGTTGCATCGTTTTATAGACATAAAGGTGTAATTAGTATAAAATATTAGGCCTCTAATTTACTTCCCTGAAAGCAACAAGAAGGTGTAAAAAACTTGTCAACCTGGCGCCTCTTGCATTTCGTTGCAGATTATTATTTAGCATTCTTGCTACATTTTGCGTTGATTCCTTCGAAAATTGAAAATATTCGCCTGAAATTATCGTCGTTATATAGTTACAAAGGATTATTCCTGTCTCTCGTCATTCTAATCCGAGATTTAATATTTGAATTGGTCATTGCTAAAAGGCCCTTTCTCCGTATTTTTGCAAAAATGAGTTAACTACAGATTCAACATCCTTACACATAAATACACAATCTGTGCTAAAAGGACTTTCCTCAAGCCTTCATACACACGCACAGTTGAGCATTTCATTTTTCGTGTCATGCTAAAATGCCCTTACTCCAGGATAGAGGGCCTTCTAGCTGTGAACTTGTCATTTAGCGGTGTTTCCATCTGATGACAAACCTTTATACTTACTATACTATCAGCTATCTTCATTGTTTGAAGCGGTCTGTTTATTCTGCTCTGATCTTTATTTGTGTTTTAATACAAATTATTATATTATACGCAATTTCGGCTAATTAAAATGGAGACTGAGAGTTTGAAAAGCAAAAAGAGATGTAGTGATACTTGCAGTTGGAAACGAAATATATTAAAGAAAGCCAAAGTTAAAGGCACTGAACATGTGACTTGCTCTGGAGAATTGGTGGCTGAAAGACGAACTGGTGAGGATTGTAGGTAAGTTCAGAATATTTACACTGAATCACTGACGTAAATGAATATCGCATAAAAATGTTATTTCTTAGGCCACAAAAATCTTTATAGGCTATATAAAATATTTACGCATGCACAAAAATAAAGCCCCTCATTAACTGGTGGCCCATGTTTTACAAAAGAGGTTTTTGTAGAATCTTATGGTAGAAAGGCACCTCGGTGTTCGAAGTTGTCATTCGCCCCTGCGAGTTATTATGAATATATGTACAATGCCACTCTTCCTCATATTGTTTCAACATCCAAGTTCATTGATGGTTGTATTAGGCATACCTTTGCTCTTTGTCTACCTGGAATTGAAACCATAGTCCTTCCCCAACGTCCTACTTATGATGAATTGATTGCAATCAACCCAGACAAAATGCAGGATATCAAGAAAATTCTATGCTACATTCCCCATTCCCCATGAGAAAGTTGTAAATTCTCCACTAGCAGAACATAGAGAAAATACAGAATGAAATCGTCAAGTTAGATTTAAAACAAGGGCCTAAAACTTTGTAATACGTAATTAAAATATATTTTAAGAAGAGAAATATACTTTTAACTTGAAATAATGGTAGTTTATTTAATTTACAATCCTGTATTTTATTACAGTACTCCATTTTTAACCAAATGTGAAATTATTTTAAGTTCACTGCTAAAAGGCCCTTAAATTTGAATTTTTAATTAATAATATTATACAAACTACATATGACAACGAAATAAATATTGTGCTTCCAGAAAGCACAAATATACCTTTATGATGGACAGTCACCACATTGCTCTACGAAGATTAGTATTTCTTAAAAACAGTTTTTTTTTTCGATTTATTCAGAACTAACATTTTTGGACAAAGGGCCTTCTAGCAATAACCAATTCATTTGTAATCACAAATTTTCCTTTCATAGTCATCCAGCTGATCTACTTCCTCCATCTTGTATACACGAAGCCGTGGTTTTAAACCTGCCCCAGCCATGGTTTCGAGCCGTGGCTCAGAAAAATGAAAAAGACCTCGTTTTATAAATCCAAACGCGGTTTAAAGCCATGGCCGTGGTCGAGTAGCAAAATGCGACGGTGGCTTAAAACTTGTAATGCACTGCTCTCTTAAATTCACTGAGCACATTGAGAATTAAATCAATTTCTCTCCCAAAACACGCTATGATGTGTTTAACATAAAACATTTTTTTTTTCTCGAAAAGGAAGCAAAAACGAACAAAATCGTATTAAACTTTTTTTGTTTGAAATATCTAAGAATAACCGCTTGAAATCAATGACATTACTCACGGTTTTCTCTGTATATATCTTGTTGTGAGTTTAATGTTCCTTATACTCAGTGTGAGGCTTAGTTGATGCTTACCGTGCAGATACAGGGACATCACTTTATTTTTACTAACATTTTTAATACTACCCTGGCTATATCTTTGGATTAATGGTACAGAACCGGAAACACCGTTTGCTACCCCTTTCCACGATAGAAGTTCGATGATACTGGCGTAAAATACAAACAAATCACTTTACTAGGTATAGGAGGGAAGAAAAGTAGTTCATCCATTTACATAAACTAGGAGATATCGTAATTTTGAATTTGATAATTTTCATTATAGGTTTTTGTTTAATCAAAATACAGTACAGTATTAACAATGAGAGTTTTTACTCACGAACTGAGTTATCCATGCGAACGTATTCATTATGCAGTGTATATTATACTGTCTACAGCACATTAGCGTACACTATAGAGAATGAAGTTAAATATAAAATTAATCATAATGTGTTTATTTAAACATTTTTTTTAAATGGTGGCCGTTCATTTAGATAGAGGCTTCATTTCTTTTGTGTATATTATCGCACTATAGACTATTGCATCTAATCCCAATTACCAGTTTCGTCCTTCGTACTAGCAACTCATGTTGAAATCATTCTATATCTATTATACAGGGACATGATTTTATTTTTACTAACATTTTTAATATTAACCTGTCTATACCTTTAGAGAACCGGAAACACCGCTTGCTCCCCCCTCCAAGACTGGAGTTCGATGATACTGGCGTAAAACACAAACAAATCACTCTACTAGATATAGGAGGGAAGAAAAGTATTTCATCCATTTACGTAAACTAGGAAATATCGCGATTTTGAGTTTGATAATTTTCATTAGGTTTTTCTTTAATCAAAGTACAGTACTGTATTAAGAATAAGTGTTTTTACTCACGAAGTGAGTTATGCATGCTAACGTATTCATTATGCGGTGTATATTATACTGTCTACAGCACATTAGCGTACACTATAGAGAAAGAAGTTGAATTGAAAAATAATCATAATATGGATATTTAAACACAATTTTGAAAATGGTGGCCGTTCATTTCGATACAGGCTTCAGTTCTTTTGTGCATATTATCGCACTATAGACTATTGCATCTAATTCCAATTGCCAGTTTCGTCCTTCGTACTAGTAACTCATGTTGAAATAATTCTATACCTCCTCTACGTACTGTTAATTCAATCTTCACTTCTGCCCGACCCGAAAATATAAAATTACTCAGACATGCTATTTACTGTCCGTCCAAGTGGTTATGCCGCAGGATTGTAGAAAGGGAGGAAATCACGTGACAGTTAATTACTTAACGAGGCCCTTTTATTTAAGTTAAATTAAACAGCTGTATAATATTACGTAAACGTCCAATTCCTAAGAGAAATTAATGTTTTTCAGAAAAGAGCTGAGACAGCCCAGCTTTTACAGAGGGGCGAGCAGAAGCAGGTGGAGGAAATCGGGATGCGACGTAGGCAAACGGACAGTACCTGTGCGAAAATGTGATTCAATATTGAAAGCTCTTTCGTCACTGGAAAACGCGAACATATTTCTGGAACGTACTATACTCAGTAACTCAGTACTGCTTACTATCTGCGGTCTTGGTTCTGTGTGGAGTTGGAACTTCATTAGTAGAAGGGGTGGGAGTGAAGTACATTCAAAAACGCAGGTACAATAAAAATTGAAGTAAAAATAAAATTATGTCCCTGTATAAAAGAGTACCTTACGTACTGTACTCCAACCACGAGAAAGTCTTTGCGGAATGAAACGCAGGGGGGGGGAGGTGATGTGAATGAATGTTGATGTCATAAGATGTCATAAGGTCACACACGTGGATACTCGTTTCTCTATTGGCTAGCTCTCACAGCACAAACAATAACATTGACAGACACATGTTTATACTACCCTAGTTACAAAATTAGATAACTGTTAATCTCCTGGTCTTTTAATCTCTCCATACATATGCAGGAGAGCGCATGGTCTTTAAACTGACGTTATAACGATAATGTTATCTATCTACTTCGCTCCAATAGATGACACAATAGTAAGCACATTCCTTTCACGGTTGATCTCCTGGTTGGAGAACAGTACTGTAAATTCAATCTTCACTTCTGCCCGAACCGCACAGATAACATTATTCAGACATGCTATCTACTGTCCGTCCAAGTGGTTATGTAGCAGGGTCGTAGAAAGGGAGGAAATCACGTGACAGTTAATTACTTTTATTGAAGTTATTTTAAATAGTTGCGGTTGGGGGAAATCGGGATGCGACGTAGGCAAACGGACGACAGTACCTGTGCCAAAATATGACTCAATATTGAAAGATCTCTCGTCACTGGAAAACGCGAATATATTTCTGGAACGTACTGTACTCACTAACTCAATACTGTTTGTGTTTACTACGACCTTAAGGCGACTTTGACTGTGTACGCTTGGTTCTATGAGGAGAATAGTTGGAAGTTCACTAGTAGGAGGGGGTGGGAGTGAAGTACATTAAAAAACTCAGGTACAATAAAAATTGAAGTAAAAATAAAATGATGTCCCTGCATCATTCACTGCTTCCTACAATGCTGCTAAGAGGACAAGGTCATCTGCGAAACGAAGATAACTTTTTCCCATGTACATTCCTAGTTTACTACCTCTAATTACCGCAAAAGGTCCGCTGTACAAACGAACTCAGAGCATTATCTGGCCATTGCAGACCCATTCATCCACCGTCCTGCCCCCGTGCACGCAACACGCATCATTAAGGTAACAGGATCGTATAGCGATTGATCTTGCGTGCTGTGACGTAAGAACGAAGTGCAGTGTGGGAACTCGGCCGACGCGGCGCGGTGTTGCGAAACATCAGCCGTGTCGTGATGTGCGCTGGTCATGAGTCAGGACCCGGGGATCATGTCGCTCAGATCACGTTGTCTCTCCTGTACGTGCGCCTTATACAGAAACCAACTTCACTCAGATATCCTTGATATTGTTTCAATGTTACCTACCACGAAGTTTTCTGTTCCGTTCTTGCCACCACATTCAACGGCATTACAAACAACATTCCCATACTCACCACCTGCAACATCTTCAACATTATCATCACTGTCATTTTCGTCAGCATCATCATCGTCTAAAACAGTGATGTCAAAGCAAGCGCATTTTTCTGACCTTGACGTCGTGCGCGGGCAGCAAGCTACAAGTACGGAAACAGGAAGGGTTGTGTATATGAATAAGCAACCTGTTGGATTAAGAAAACAGTGGTGCACAAACTTCAAACGGAACGTGAAATTTTATGTCGTTATTTTTATATTGCTTCTTTCTGTTTAATATTATCTATATTGTCTGTAAAACAAAAGTACTAACACTGATTTCTTAATATTGCACTTGCGTTTTAAATCTTAACACAATAGAGAGTTAAGAAGGAATATTCACTTAAATTCTATAGTAGTATAATATTATACTGTATTAAGTGGATGAAACACATCATTCATAAAGAAAGTGATATTCCAAAGAAAGAGATTGAGTACGACATGATAAGTTGGAATTTATATTGATGGTATCTTTAGCCTTACAAAAGTAATCAATAAACTAATCAAAACAATATTACAGTACAAAGTTAAGTTACCTAGGTACTGTATCTGTTTTAAGTGTAACTAATATTACATAACAAAACTCTTATTGCATTATGGTTTTAAGGTGATATTTGTGAGCAACTTTCTATCATCAGAATATTAAATTATTTTCTCGAAATCCGCTGAAGCTATAGAGCTGACATTTTTACAACACATGGGCACGTATCTTTCGCTTATGATGTAACAGTAGTTGCTTTGTTAATTCATTTCCTTACAAACAATTTCCTTACAAACAATTTTCAATACACTATCTTCAGTAATACGTATATACAGTTTATTAGATTTACGAAAACATTCTGTAAGGCTACTAAATAAATAGGCCTGTACCTGAAAATTTGACTTTTCTATACGAAAAGTTGAGAAAATATTCCTTTTGAAAAAAAAATCAAACTTATGAAAAATGAGCATTAAAATTAAAACTTAAATTCTTATAATGCACTTATACTTCTCAGGAAAATCTAAAAATTAACATGGATACAGTTTTAATAAGTTCTCTTCCTTTTATCTATTGAATCAGTGCTGGCCATCCCTGAATATAGCTCGACCAAGCGGCATATACTACCTCTTTCGTCTGTCTCTTTCCTTTCAGCTGTAAAGCGCTCAGGCTCTCCTAGGCTCTAAAGCGCGCGCTTGCTCCTGTGGGCATCAATTGACATGCGTAGTCTGAAACATCACTATCGCTTTCTTCTGTACCATAATCAACGTCACTATAACTTTCATTGCTACCATAATCAACATCGCTATCTCTTCCGCCGGTACCGTAATCAACATGATTATGACTTTAGTCGGTACTGTAGTCAACATCGCTGTCACTTTCATCCGTACCATAATCAACACGACTATCAATTTCATTAGTACCGTAATCAACATCACTTGTGGCTTTAATCGGTACCATAAACAATGTCACTCACTTTTATTGTTGCCACAGTTAATGTCACTAACACTTTCATTGTTACCATATGTAATCAACATCACTGACTTTATTTGGTACTACGGTCAACATCGCTATCACTTTCATCGGTACCATAATCAACATCACTATCGGTATCAGTTTCGTCTTTACAGTAATCAACATTTTTGTTAAATCATAATCTTTATTAGTCATTAAACAATATAATTGTAATGGGCTTCGTCAGTACTGAATTACATCAAAGAGACAATCATTAAGTGTTCAGAAACTCGTCTATGCTATAAAAACTATTTTCAATTAGAAATGTTCTAACATAATTACTAACATTAATAGCTTCTTTTAAAGGTTTTGGTACTTTGTTATAACATTTAACACCTAAAAAAACAAAACTATCAAGTGTTTTAGAAAATCTGCAAGCAGGAATCGCTAAATTAATTCTAGTTCTTGTATTATAATTATGTATAACTTCTGTTCTTTCGTACATAAAATTTTGAAATGTACATATTTTACACATTCAAATATATATAAACTAGGAAGAGTTAATATAGATAATTGTTTAAATAAGGGTTTACAAGACTCCCGTGGTGAACATCCAAAAATAATACGAATGACCCTTTTTTGTAGAATAAAAATATCTTCAGCACCGCGACTGTTTCTCCATAACATAATCCCATAATTTATAATACTGTGAAAAAAGCATAATAGGCACTTAGTACAGTTTTAATTGTTGTACAATGTTTAAGTTTTTTTAGCATAAAATTACTGTACTTAACTTTTTAGAAACCTCATTAGTATGATTAATCCAATTCAACTTATTGTCAATATATTACTTTCATTGGTACCATTATCAACATTACTGTCAGCTTTATTGGTGCCATAATCAACATAACCTTCCTTTTAATTAGTATCATAATCGACTTTGTTACGTTCATTGGTGATATAATCAGTACCACTATCACTTTCATAGATACCATATAGTGTCGCTATCACGTTCAACATCACTATCACTTTCACCTAAACCATAATAATTCATCATTATTACTTTTATCGGTATCGTAATCGACATCAATATCACTTTCATCAAAACCATGATCACCATCAACAATAATACTTTCATCGATACCACAGTGAACATCAGTGTTACTTTCATGGTAACATAATCAATATAACTATCACTTTCAGTGGTACCATACTCAACAACATTACTACTTTCATAAGCGACATTATTATCTCTTCATTGATACTACAATTAGCATCACTTTTATTTTCATTGGTACCATATTCTACACCAACAAATGTAACATTATAAAATTCCTTTTCAAAACGAAAAGTGATTTTTGTTCCGATCATATTTCTGCACACTTAAAGGTAAAACTAAAATTCTTTCAATCCTTTTATTATCATAATGTACTGAATTGACTAAGCATATTTGGAATTAAATCAATGGATTTCCCAAAACACGCTGCGAAATGTTTCATATAAATGAAGCAAATATGAGCAAAATTGTATTAAACTTATTTGTTTGAAATATCTCGAAGAACAGCTCCCTGAAATTAATGACATTAGTCACGGTTCCCCCTGTATATTATTTAGATTTTTAAGATAAAATTTTAACGACGTACATTAATAACTTTGTTGAATTTTCAATACATTAAATTCAAAAATAAATTAATTTAGTTGGATAATTCAAAAGATTTCTTTAACTGTTCGTAAAAAATTTGAATGGTTTAAATTTAGTTTTTGTACTTTCACTCCAAACAATAATGTCATTATTGTATAATAGACTGAAAAAGGACTAAATAAACATTACGCAGAACTCTAATGGGTAAGTAACATCGAAGATTAACAAATTTATAAATTGCTTTACGAAGCCTCTTACAAAGATAAGTAATTTGATGAGACCATTTTAAATTCTGATAAATAATATGCTCAGATATTTCACATACGTGACTACTTTCATTGGTGGATATTTAAAACTTTGAGATCTAAACAATTTTCATTGTGTTTTATTAGTCTAACTCAATTGCAAACTTTTAAATTTTTAATGTCGGTCGTTGTTAATGGAAAAGGAGTTATGATTGATTTGGATATATATGTATATATGTATTTATTCACACTGCAATGGGTATATACCCGGTGGCAGTGGTAACTAATTACACTCAATAATGACAATAATAAACTTGTTAATTAAAAATACACTTAATAATAATACCAATAATTACTACTAACAATAATTTATAATAATAATAATAATAATAATAATAATAATAATAATAATAATAATAATAATAATAATAGGGAATATCCTAAATTAAATGAAGCACTATCACTTAAAATAACATTTAAAATAAATTTAATTTGTATCTTAAATCTAAGCTCGAACTAAACCCACGAGTATGATATGTTCATACGTGCACAAGTACCTTTCCACATTACACTAATTTCGCTGTCAACTCACTCACTGCACTGGAACTACGACACATTTCACTGATTCTATCCTGATTTCACTAACACTTCAAACACATTTCACTGTTCAAATATTTTGCACTGCCACTATAAACTATAAAGCTTCCCTGACAGGAACACGTTTCACTGACACAACACACTTCACTGACACAACATAATTCTTTACTGACACAACACTTCAATAACAAAATATCATTTACATCCTTTACATACTGTGTATAATTATGGTCTATTAGTAAAGTCCTTATGGTGAAAGGAAGTTGAAATCAAGCCATTTTTTTAACAAATTCATAATAATAATAATAATAATAATAATAATAATAATAATAATAATAATAACAATAATAATAGTTTTATTTTCCCTGGCAGAGTTAAAGCCATCAGGCCTTCTCTTCCACTCAACCAGGATCAAATCACATACAGAAAAAATACATACCGGTATACAAATATGAACTTAAAAATAATAATAAACATAATTAAGTAGAAAAGAGAGATTGAATACATATACACAATCAGTATTAACTTTGAAATAACAATAATAAAAAAATATATATGTAATAAAAAAAAGAGACTGAATACATAATCACAAACAGAAAAATACATTCTAGTATATAGAAGTATTAAGTTAAAAGAAAAAAAAAAGAATTAGTACATATGAATATAATCTCACAACTAAAGGAAAAGTACAATTAGTATGATCAGCACAGCACGTGTTACATTGAGACAATGACAATTACCTAGATATTAGTGTTAATGGAAAAATAAAGTAATAACTGTGTAAAATAATAATAATAATAATAATAATAATACTAATAATAATAATAATAATAATAATAATAAATAAAAATTATACCTAGAAACTAGTTCTGTGCATTTAAAATATTTCTAAACAACCTAATTTTAAACAACTGAGGACTAAGACTACCCCTGATTTCCAGCGGCAGCGAATTCCATGAGCGGGCCATGGCTATTGAGAAAGAACTTGAGTACAGAGATGTCTGATGACGTGGTATTGATAGCAACAGATTGTGCTGTGAACGTGTATTACGATTATGATGTGAAGCTAGGAGAGTAAACCGAGAGGCAAGGTAGTTGGGTGTGGAATCATGTATAATTCGATATAGCAGGCAAAGAGAATGTACTAAACGTCGATCTTGCTAGCGGAGCCAGGAGAGTCGTAGAAAATATTCCGATATATGATCATGTCGGCGGATATTGAAAATAAATCGGACGCAGACATTATGTACACGTTGAAGTTTTTGAGAAAGTTCAGCACTTAGGTCACTATATAAAACATCACAATAGTCAAAGTGAGGCATTACAAGGGTCTGTACTAGAATTTGTTTTAGTTTAGTAGGAAGGAAATTTTTCAGGCGTTTCAAAGAATGCATGAAAGAGAAAACTTTTCTACAGATATATCTGATTTGCGTATTCCAGTTCATATTAGAGTCGAAATAGATGCCGGGGTTTTTTACAGTAGCACTGAAAGGAATTATTTTGTTGTTGAGAGAGACAGGCTGAAGGGTGTTCATAGTAATAGAGGATAAAAGCCTTTGCTGTCCCAAGAGAATGGCTTGGGTTTTATCTGGATTGATATTTAGCCCAAATTTAATCATCATATGATTTCCATTGCTATTATAATTATAATCATCATCATCACTATCATCACCACCATTTCTTCGAACATTACAATATTTTCCATTCCCCCCCCCCCCCAAAAAAAAAACCAAGCCACGAAAAATATTACCGTTCTTAAGCATCCATCTGTCTCTCTTGGGTTTGAACTTGGGAATATCGTATCCCACTGCAAGGTTACAAGTCATTAGATTTGCAGAAGCTTTTGTCTGCTATGGACTTAAATCAGGCCCGGATCCCGGCTCTCCAGGACCACGCCTTGCAGGCAGCATGTCTGAGGGAGATCAGTGCATTTCCTGTGAAAACTGTTAACAGATTGAATTGCTGCTGGGTAAAAATAACTGCCACAACGGAAGTGCATAGGCGTGGCCTTATCGGGCTTTATCGCCCCTACTCGTTCTACTTTACGATCGCTTCTCAGATATCCAGGATATTTACGAGGATTAAATTTATTATTAATACACGCCATTACTCTAAAGATTCAAAGCTTCTTATTTCTACGAAGAAGGTTTCTCTTAAATCCTGTAAATTGAAGATGAATATTTCCAGACATTGCGTTTCTTTAAGTAGCAACAAATACTAATAAAATAATATTGCTACTACTGATGTTATCGCTATTATTATTATTATTATTATTATTATCATTATTATTATTATTATTATTATTATTATTATTATTATTACTTATGGCTTTTAAGGAGAAATTATTGGGGATCATCAGTGCGGTTTTAGGCGTAATAGATCGACTATCAGATTTTTTGTATTCGACAGATAATGGAGAAAGAAAAAGGGAGTATAAGGGTACAGTAAATCAGTTATTCATAGATTCCAAAAAGGCATATGACTCGGTTAAGAGGGAAGTATTATATGATATTCTTATTGAATTTGGTATTCCCAAGAAACTAGTTCGATTAATTAAAATGTGTCTCAGTGAAACATACAGCAGAGTCCGTATAGGTCAGATTCTATCTGGTGCTTTTCCAATTCACTGCGGGCTAAAGCAGGGAGATGCACTATCACCTTTACTTTTTAACTTCGCTTTAGAATATGCCATTAGGAAAGTTCACGATAACAGGCAGGGTTTGGAATTCAACGGGTTACATCAGCTTCTTGTCTATGCGGATGACGTGAATATGTTAGGAGAAAATACACAAACGATTAGGGAAAACACGGAAATTTTACTTGAAGCAAGTAAAGCGATCGGTTTGGAAGTAAATCCCGAAAAGATAAAGTATATGATTATGTCTCGTGACCAGAATATTGTACGAAATGGAAATATAAAAATTGGAGATTTATCCTTCGAAGGGGTGGAAAAATTCAAATATCTTGGAGCAACAGTAACAAATATAAATGACACTCGGGAGGAAATTAAACGCAGAATAAATATGGGAAATGCCTGTTATTATTCGGTTGAGAAGCTCTTATCATCCAGTCTGCTGTCCAAAAATCTAAAAGTTAGAATTTATAAAACAGTTATATTACCGGTTGTTCTGTATGGTTGTGAAACTTGGACTCTCACTCTGAGAGAGGAACATAGGTTAAGGGTGTTTGAGAATAAGGTTCTTAGGAAAATATTTGGGGCTAAGAGGAATGAAGTTACAGGAGAATGGAGAAAGTTACACAACACAGAACTGCACGCATTGTATCCTTCACCTGACATAATTAGGAACATTAAATCCAGACGTTTGAGATGGGCAGGGCATGTAGCACGTATGGGCGAATCCAGAAATGCATATAGAGTGTTAGTTGGGAGACCGGAGGGAAAAAGACCTTTGGGGAGGCCGAGACGTAGATGGGAAGATAATATTATAATGGATTTGAGGGAGGTGGGCTATGATGATAGAGACTGGATTAATCTTGCACAGGATAGGGACCGATGGCGGGCTTATGTGAGGGCGGCAATGAACCTTCGGGTTCCTTAAAAGCCATTTGTAAGTAAGTAATGGTTTTTAAGGAACCCGGAGGTTCATTGCCGCCCTCACATAAGCCCGCCATTGCTCCCTATCCTAAGCAAGATTAATCCAGTCTCTATCATCATATCCCACCTCCCTCAAATCCATTTTAATATTATCCTCCCATCTATGTCTCGGCCTTCCCAAAGGTCTATTTTCCTCCGGTCTCCCAACTAACACTCCATATGCATTTCTGGAATCGCCCATACGTGCTACATGCCCTGCCCATCTCAAACGTCTCGATTTAATGTTCCTAATTATGTCAGATAAAGAATACAATGCGTGCAGTTCTGCGTTGTGTAACTTTCTCCATTCTCCTGTAACTTCATCTTGGCCCCTAATATTTTCCTAAGCACCTTATTCTCAAACACCTTTAATCTCTGTTCCTCTCTCAGAGTGAGAGTCCAAGTTTCACAACCATACAGAACAACCGGTAATATAACTGTTTTATAAATTCTAACTTTCAGATTTTTTGACAGCAGACTAGATGACAAAAGCTTTTCAACCGAATAATAACAGGCATTTCCCATATTTATTCTGCGTTTAATTTCCTCCCGGGTGTGTTTATATTTGTTATTGTTGCTCCAAGATATTTTAATTTTTGAACCTCTTCGAAGGATGTCTCCAATTTTTATATTTCCATTTCGTACAATATTCTCGTCACGATACATAATCATATACTTTGTCTTTTCGGGATTTACTTCCAAACCTATCTCTTTACTTGCTTCAAGTAAATTCCCGTACTTTCCCTAATCGTTTGTGGATTTTCTCCTAACATATTCACGTCATCCGCATAGACAAGCAGCTGATGTAACCCGTTCAATTCCAAACCCTCTCTGTTATCCTGGACTTTCCTATTATTATTATTATTATTATTATTATTATTATTATTATTATTATTATTATTATTATTATGTGAGTTCCAGGGGATTATTCCTGGAATGGTTTTTAATATACGGGAAAATAGGAAAACCCCCAGGAGAGACGTTTTTCCTCAGATATTGTTCACCACAATTATTACTACATTAAACACCGGCGTTCTAACCGCAGTTGACCCTTTCTACTTATGTAAAAATTGAAACATATAGAAGGTCGATGACTTGCTTTCGTTTCAGAAGTGACTCGATTCATAACTCCGTACTCAACTCCGAGCTCTGCAGAGTGCTCTAGATGTAGGAATGCAATGTTTACATAGTTATGTTAATGTTTTATAACAAAACTGGTTAAATTATTTGAGGAGTAATTGAGAAGGCAAATGTTTATGATATTAATGGAATTTTCTTAACGTTGGTTATAAGGTAGTTTCATAACTTTCAAGGATCTCTCGTAATTCTGCTACTCATTTCAGGAGGAGATTTTTTAGAGGCCACGATTTCGATGAAAGTGATGTAAAGTTAAGTACGTGAAAACGAGTCACTAAATGTACAGTCATTGTTTATCCAAATTCCTTGTAGAGAAGTAGAGGCTAAGAGCCTCGGTGAGATTTCTAACTTACAATTAGTTGTGACGAAGGTAAAGTGTTACCCCATGTCATCATCATCATCATCATCATCATCATCATCATCATCTTCTTCTTCTTCTTCTTCCCGTAAAACTATGTAGGGTAAGATTGCCTAATTCCGTGACATATTTAATAAAGTCTATATTTATGCCAAACTTGGACTCATAATTTTCAAATAACACCTAAATGACGTTATTTGGACCTTTAGCTACAGTTTTTACAACATTCAGTGTCAACAGTTTCACAAGTTTGATATATAATATATGATTCTTTATTGTTATACAGTGGCTCCTAAATCCGTGACAGGGATCCAAATTCCGTGATAGTGGTTTCCTAATTCCGTGAGTGATATCCTATTCATTCATTCATTCATTCATTCATTCATTCATTCATTCATTCATTCATTCATTCATTCATTCATTCATTCATTCATTCATTCATTCATTCATTCATTCATTCATTCATTCATTCATTCATTTTATTCCATAGATCTTACATGAGCAATGAAGCTTTAAGATGTGGAACATGTCAACATTTTAGAATATTACAATTACAATTTTTACAAATTTTTATAGTTTTACAATTTAGTAATTTTCTACAATTTTTACAATTTTGTACAATTTTTTTACATTTTTTTTACATTTTTTTTTCTGTGATACTAGAATAATCCTCATTAACTGCTCAGAAAACAAAGGTCTATTTGGAAAAACACTTTAAAATCATGGTATATTGTTTTAATATGGATTAAGCAAGAAATTACAACATAGAAAAAGGGCATAAGGACAAATTCCATATAAAATACTTGTGTAACTACAGGAATACATATTACATAATAATATACTATTATAAACAATATAAACTGAAAGTTAAATTCAATATAAAATTAAATTTGAATAAATTGAATTATAACACAATTATTTCTCGTTATTTATATTCCTAACAACAGCAGTAATTAAGTTAAATATATGCCCCATTATTTTATAATAATTATAATTAATGTTTTCTGTAACTTATTTCTATTATCATTTCCACGAACTATTTTCTTTCATAGACATTAATTTTCATAATTTAGCGTTGGCATCACTGGTCGAGTGAGCCAGGAAGGAGAAATATGAACATAAATCCGAAAATGGGAAAGCTCCTGTAGCATTGTTATTGTCTCACAATGTTTAAATAACCATACACATTGATTCAGCTGACTATAATCTACAGTAATATACATTTTATAATGCTATATTAATTCTTACCTCAAATATAAAATGTTTCTTCAGGAGCGGTCACAAGAGAAAGAAAAACTTACTGGTCAACCACCTTTCACTGAACAAAAGTTCTGCAGTCGATTGCTTGTATTCAAAAGGCGGGTAGTCAATAGAATTGAAAAGAAGACATCTCCTGGCATCTGTTAGGTATTTCAAAAACTTAAAAGTCAGAAACCACAACTCCATGGCAGTCAATTGAAATTTTATCACGGGATTAGCGATATCACGGAAGTTACCCTATAAGTTTATCATTCTCCGAAATTATTTACAAATTCATATTTTAAGAGTAATATATTTAACAATATTTCAGTCTATTCTGTTTGGTGTTCGTGAAACGATTTCCTTCTTTGCTGTCTCATTCTTCGGAAGATTTGGACTCAACGTGAATCACTTACAGGAGATGGCCTTACAAGTTCTTAAAGACTCCTTCGGCATTTTCCACAATCATTTATACAATGCTAATTAGTGCAATTCGTTCTCTTTTAATAAAAACTAACCACAATATGAGACACGGTAGCTCCCCATTGATGCAACATATGTTTTGCAATTATTTACTTATTAGCCGTACCCGTGCGCTCCGCTGCACCCGTTAGAAATAAATATAAAGTAATTACACAATTAAAATAGGACATTTGATCCGGGGAACATTCGTGTTTGATAGAAGGATAAATCGTTTAATATGTTACTTAATTTAAATTGCATCCAAATAATTAAAATGCGATCATTTTGGTCCAGAGACACTCATTTGGTGCAATGACAATTCCTTTAATATGTTTCTTAATTTTTATTACATGCATCCATACTTTAATGAACATTGACATATCATTTAGATTTAATGTGTATACTTTATATTACTTGTTATATGTTTCCATTGAATTATGATAATAACTTAATTTTAACCCTTGTTTTCTACGTATTCAGTAAATGGCGCTTGGCCCACTATGGTTCTGAACCCTTCAAATAACTTAAATTATATTATATAATATTACATATTATATATTATATTATATTATATAAAAAGTGTGTTGATAACGGATGTAACTTACATAAACATTATAAAAAAAATACAGAAACGAATATACAGAATAGCCTATCAAGTTTTCTGTGCATAAGAAGCTATTTTAATCTTACCTGTCCTCGATTCACTCAGAAGTTACTGTAATAACATTATAGCATTATGTCCATCTAGAGAAACTACACTTTCCAATGGTGAAATAATAATTAATTATACAAATCGGTTAATTTAGCTTCTGATATTACTTCATACAAACACAGAAACATTCTCTGTAGGCTATGTTTCATAGCGTTCGATTGTTGTTGTCCAAGGCCCCTTATAGAGGAAGTCATTTGTTTTTTATTTCATTACACCGCCTTAGATGGCAGTTATTTTAATTTTAAAACTCATTTATCTCATTAAATATCAGTCCTATCAAAATTTTTCAGAGAATAAAACTTATCGGAAATTATTTTTAAAGAAACGTTTGTTATGTAATATTTTTCACAAAAGTCAATAATAAGCGAGATATTTCGATTTATTTAATTCAGGCCTCCTTATAACCCCCTTTTAAATAACGTATTTTGAATGCTATATAGCCTAAATTCTAAGTTACAACGAACTTAATTTATATTCTAATTTTCATCGAAATCCGTTCAGCCATTATCGCGTGAAAAGGTAACAAACATACAGACAGACATACAAACAAAAATTTCAAAAATGCTATTTTCGGTTTCAGGGTGGTTAATTATACATGTTAGGACCAATTATTTTTGGAAAATCGAAAATTACCAGAAAAATTTCGGCTACAGATTTATTATTAGTATAGATAATCAGTCTTAATTTTACACGTTATTTTATTGCTGTGTATTATATCACTACCAACGGGAGTGTATACCCAATTGCAGTGCTAATAAATACATGCATTATTATTTTATTATTATTATTGTTATTATTATTGTTATTATTACTTACTTACTTCCAAATGGCTTTTAAGGAACCCGAAGGTTCATTGCCGCCCTCACATAAGCCCGCCAGCGGTCCCTATCCTGTGCAAGATTAATCCAGTCTCTATCATCATACCCCACCTCCCTCAAATCCATTTTAATATTATCCTCCCATCTACGTCTCGGCCTCCCTAAAGGTCTTTTTCCCTCCGGTCTCCCAACTAACACTCTATATGCATTTCTGGATTCGCCCATACGTGCTACATGCCCTGCCCATCTCAAACGTCTGGATTTAATGTTCCTAATTATGTCAGGTGAAGAATACAATGCGTGCAGTTCTGTGTTGTGTAACTTTCTCCATTCTCCTGTAACTTCATCCCGCTTAGCCCCAAATATTTTCCTTAGCACCTTATTCTCAAACACCCTGAACCTATGTTCCTCTCTCAGAGTGAGAGTCCAAGTTTCACAACCATACAGAAGAACCGGTAATATAACTGTTTTATAAATTGTAACTTTCAGATTTTTGGACAGCAGACTGGTTGATAAGAGCTTCTCAACCGAATAATAACAGGCATTTCCCATATTTATTCTGCGTTTAATTTCCTCCCGAGTATCATTTATATTTGTTACTGTTGCTCCAAGATATTTGAATTTTTCCACCTCTTCGAAGCATAAATCTCCAATTTTTATATTTCCATTTCGTACAATATTCTGGTCACGAGACATAATCATATACTTTGTCTTTTCGGGATTTACTTCCAAACCGATCGCTCTATTATTATTATTATTATTATTATTATTATTATTATTATTATTATTATTATTATTATTATTATTATTATTATTATTATTATTATTATTATTAGTAACTGAAAAAGGTAATGGTCGTATGCAAACTGGTGAGCAAATGCCATAAACGACTTTCGACGAAATGAACTGGACCTCGTTACTGTTAGCAGACTGACCGGTCTGGGTTCAAACGCCACGAGTACCGTTGAAGCCACTTGCTTCACATACGTCGAACTCTGAAACTGGAGCTCGCAACAGTTGATCCTAACCTCATCAAGACAACTCGACCCGGCTTCCTCATTGTCCACATTGTTGTAGGCAAGAGCTGAATATTATCTTTCCTGTACTGTTTTAAGGACAAATAATTGATTTACGTTGAACATATAGACCTAAAATGACCATATATGGAGAATTACTATAATTTTACAGCAATAAATTTTGCATACTTAGTTATTTTACTAAATGAGACATTAGCAAATAACAGTTTCTTCACATTTGTAATGACGATAGTTTTTTTTTTTTTGTAAAAAGAAACATGACCACATTTTGTGTAGCCTAAACGGGCTATGACCACAGCTCCTTCTTTCTCTGTACCCTTCATTTATTAAAACAAAACCAGAATAGAGAGAGAGAGAGAGAGAGAGAGAGAATTCCAAAAGAGATAGCTGCCCACAGGTTTTGAACGAAAAACAATACGTGACAATAGCTTTTGAGGTGAAAATGATATATAAAATCAGTTTTCAAATTAAAGACGATACATGAAAATAGTTTTTGAACTGAAAACAATACGTGACAATAGTTTTTTAACTAAAACAATGTATAAAATCAGTTTTTGTACTAAAGATGGTGTATGAAAACAGTTTTTGAACTGAAAATAATACATGACAATAGTTTATTAACTAAAACAGTGTATAAAATCAGTTTTTGTACTAAAGATGATGTATGAAAACAGTTTTTGAACTGAAAATAATACATGACAATAGTTTTTTAACTAAAACAGTGTATAAAATCAGTTTTTGTACTAAAGATGATGTATGAAAACAGTTTTTGAACTGAAAATAATACGTGACAATAGTTTTTTAACTAAAACAGTGTATAAAATCAGTTTTTGTACTAAAGATGATGTATGAAAACAGTTTTTGAACTGAAAATAATACGTGACAATAGTTTTTTAACTAAAACAATGTATAAAATCAGTTTTTGTACTAAAGATGGTGTATGAAAACAGTTTTTGAACTGAAAATAATACATGACAATAGTTTTTTAACTAAAACAGTGTATAAAATCAGTTTTTGTACTAAAGATGATGTATGAAAACAGTTTTTGAACTGAAAATAATACATGACAATAGTTTTTTAACTAAAACAGTGTATAAAATCAGTTTTTGTACTAAAGATGATGTATGAAAACAGTTTTTGAACTGAAAATAATACATGACAATAGTTTTTTAACTAAAACAGTGTATAAAATCAGTTTTTGTACTAAAGATGATGTATGAAAACAGTTTTTGAACTGAAAATAATACGTGACAATAGTTTTTTAACTAAAACAGTGTATAAAATCAGTTTTTGTACTAAAGATGATGTATGAAAACAGTTTTTGAACTGAAAATAATACATGACAATAGTTTTTTAACTAAAACAGTGTATAAAATCAGTTTTTGTACTAAAGATGATGTATGAAAACAGTTTTTGAACTGAAAATAATACGTGACAATAGTTTTTTTAACTAAAACAATGTATAAAATCAGTTTTTATACTAGAGACGATGCATGAAAAAGTTTTTGAACTAAAAACAATATGTAACAATAGTTTTTGAACTAAAACAGTGTAAAAAATCAGTTTTTATACTATATACGATGCATAAAAACAGATTTTGAACTGAAAACAATACGTGACAATAGTTTTTGAAGTAAAACAATGTATAAAATCAGTTTTTATACTATAGACGATGCATAAAAACAGATTTTTAACTGAAAACAATACGTGACAATAGTTTTTGAAGTAAAACAATGTATAAAATCAGTTTTTATATTATAGACGATGCATAAAAACAGATTTTGAACTGAAAACAATACGTGACAATAGTTTTTAAAGTAGAACAATGTATAAAATCAGTTTTTATACTAGAGACGATGCATGAAAAAAGTTTTTGAACTAAAAACTATATGTGACAATAGTTTTTGAACTAAAACAATGTATAAAATCAGTTTTTATACTATAGACGATGCATAAAAACAGATTTTTAACTGAAAACAATACGTGACAATAGTTTTTGAAGTAAAATATAGAAAATCAGTTTTTAAACTAAAAAAAGATGTATGAAAACACATGTAAAACAATACGTGACAACAGTTTTTGAGCTGAAAACAATGTATAAAATCAGTTTTAAAATTAAGTAGGCCTACGATGCATGAAAACAGTTTTTGAACTAAAAAGGATACGTGATAACAGTTTTTGGACTAAAAACAATATATGAAATCAGTTTTTAAACTAAAGACGATACAAGAAAACATATTTTGACCTGAAAACAATACGTGACAACAGATTTTTAAACTAAAAACAATACGTAAAATCAATTTTTAAACTAAAGGCGATGCATTAAAACAGTTTTTTAACTGAAAATAATACTTTACAACAGCTTTTGAGCTGAAACAATACATGAAAACAATCCTTTTAGCTGAACTTGAACAGGGTGTAGTTTTTTAATAGCTAAAATAAGTACGATAGTTTTTGGGTATAAATGAGTATGTTAGCTATAAACAGGATATTTCTGCAATGGCTTTTAATATATACATGGAAATAAGTTATTCGTATTGTTTCTTGATTTGTGTTTATAATACTGAAATAAAGCTTTTGTTAAAATTTGACTCTACTCTATGTAAACTCATCCCAGACGTTTATCTTTGGTGCCATTACATTGCGTGTTACAATTTGTACTGCGAATTCCATGGCCGACTGTTTTGTGGCTGGCAATTTCAGAACATCTGTCTGCTCGCGGTGTTGTCTCTACAATGTAACATTCCCTGAAGAAGGTTCTCAGATGCCACAGCTATATCGTATGACATACACGGCGTAATTGAATTGGTTGGCTTAATTTACAACGTAAAACAACTGCCTTCCTTAGCAAGAAGCAGATGGCGGTAACAATTTTAGTAATTGCATGTTCATCTTGTGCCGTCTCTCTGGTGCAGCCCGATAACGTACAATAAATAGCAATTATTCATTATAAGCTTAGATAATCTATATATATAATTTGAACTGGTAATGGAAATTACGGGAAAACGGCTGGACGGATTTTAATAAGTAACCCCTCATTTTGAAGCTTGGAACTCAAAGTTTTTCGGAAAAATAGTAGTTTTCAGTGAAATATCAATTTTTAAACATAATTTTCCTATTTTCCAAAATCCATCTGTCGTCAGTTTTGAGAACTAGCTAATAGCATTCACGGCCGACTTGATATTCCCTTCGCTTTTTTGTAAAGGAGAAGCGAAGCGAGCATCAAGTCGGCCGTGTTGCATTTCAGAATAAAACAAAACACATACTACACTAAACAATATTACACGAAGCTGCAAGAATGCTGACATATTTAGAGCTGAAATTAAATTGGTTATTAAAAACTTAACTTACTAAAATTAATTTACAGGTTCGATTCTGTGGTGTGTAATTTTCTGGGTACACCTGTGTATTGGATATTAAAAACTACAAAACTTGAGGTGATTTGATGACATTATTACCATTAAAAATGAAATATTATTGTAGTTAATGCCATGATGTGACTATTTTTCATTAATTATACATATTAATGCTATATTGATGATATGAAAGTGAAACGTTTTGGGGTTATATAAGTAGATGTAGAGAATAACTTAAATTATTAGATTTTGATTTCTATATTTCACTGAGTGGCGGCTATATAGTATATATAGTATATGTTACTGAAAGCTATAAAACTTACGTAAGATAATAATATTATTAAAAATCAAATATTTTTATAATTATTAATCTATTGGGGTTGGGTCTTTTTCGTATATTTAATGGCGGTGTGGTGTAGATATTTATATGCGTGGTTCTCTTCAGTATTGGCTCGAGAGAGAGTATCTTTCATTGTTATGGAAGCAAATAACTTTCAGAATGTCTGGTATTCTTCATTGAAAATAAATCTGAAAAATGTTTATTTGAACGTCTAATGAACTTAGTTTGCAGCATTTGCTTCACACGCCACTAGTAAATATTTATTAGTAACATTTAACAAATTTATTTAACGTTACAGAAGCTATTCACAAATTGTAAGATGACGTGGAATAATGGAGTAATGGTTAACTAAGAGAATAAGGGAAAAATGAAATATTAGCTTTATCTATGGGATGGATGCTGATGACCTATAAATAGTTGAAAAATGACCAATAAAATGTCCTTACACTTACATAAAAATTCCCTATAAGTTAAAAACAAAAATACCTTAAAATTTAATGACAGACAACTGTGTATGGACTGACAATAATAAAACAAAGCGGATAGTATTTAAAAGAATTTAAAATCATACTTTTGTTCCTGTTTTCCTTGTATTAACAAATTAATTTTGAATTAACGCAAATTCACAAATGTCCATGTTTGTTCACATAGAATAAGCTATGAATTTTATACTAAAGTAAAACTAACATTTATTAATAACAACGAAAGTAAGGAAACTTGCTATAACAGGTCTTATTTCTTCTTTTAGTCTGTGACGTTCATATCATGCATGATGATTGAATATTTGTAAAGAATCCCTGCTTCAGAATGCTCTAACACTACACAGTGTCAGTGTTAGCAGTGGGATAAAATATAGTAACTTCATTGGTGGTTTCATTAAAAAATTTCCTTTTGAATATAAACTGTAATGGTTAATGTATGTACAACATAGACCTAATATTGTCACACTTTATGTAACACATTATTGTTTCTATTACAATTTGTATAATGGACCATTTTCAATTGATGATATAACACACACATATATATACACACATCGTTTTAAAGTTAAAAAATGACATTTCATCAACTTCCGCCCTCTGGTTAAACGAATGAAGATGAAAACCCCGAATGGTACAGAGAGCTTTGGTACTGCAATGTTTCCAGACTTGAAGAGTTATTTTTTCCTAACTATATTGATAACAATCATTTGGTAGGTAAACTTTACGATAATGATAGGACAAAAACGTGAAGAGTTTTTTTTTATTAACAATTGATGACAATCAATCGGTAGGTAACCATGGCAACAATGATTGGAGAGTTATTCTTTCATAATAATCGATCGGCAAGTGACCATGACAACCAGGATGGGAGAAAAAATTGAGAGTTATTTCTCTATAAAAATCGATAACAATCTATCGGTGGGTAATTACAACAGTGATAGGACAGAAACTTGGAGAATTATTTCTTCATAGCAATCGATAACTATCTATCGGTGGGTAACTACAACAGTGATAGGACAGAAACTTGGAGAATTATTTCTTCATAACAATCGATAACTATCTATCGATGGGTAACCACTACAACAGTGAAGGACAGAAACTTGGAGAATTATTTCTTCGTAACAATCGATAACTATCTATCAATGGGTAACCACTACAACAGTGAAGGACAGAAACTTGGAGAATTATTTCTTCATAACAATCGATAACTATCTATCGATGGGTAACCACTACAACAGTGAAGGACAGAAACTTGGAGAATTATTTCTTCATAACAATCGATAACTATCTATCGATGGGTAACCACTACAACAGTGAAGGACAGAAACTTGGAGAATTATTTCTTCATAACAATCGATAACTATCTATCGATGGGTAACCACTACAACAGTGAAGGACAGAAACTTGGAGAATTATTTCTTCATAACAATCGATAACTATCTATCGATGGGTAACTACTACAACAGTGAAGGACAGAAACTTGGAGAATTATTTCTTCATAACAATCGATAACTATCTATCGATGGGTAACCACTACAACAATGAAGGACAGAAACTTGGAGAATTATTTCTTCGTAACAATCGATAACTATCTATCAATGGATAACCACTACAACAGTGAAGGACAGAAACTTGGAGAATTATTTCTTCATAACAATCGATAACAATCTATCGATGGGTAACCACGACAACAATGGTAGGACAGAAACTTGGAGAGTGGGGGGATATATACCTTTAAGTACCTTAAAATTTTATACGATTAATATATTTGCAATTGTATAGTATTTTCATATTTAGTGAAATTATTACCGTTATGGGTTATTAGAAATACCAAATGGTACCCTTAAATTTCGTTTATTCAAACGGTTTCTCTGATAACTCAGACAGCTTTTAACGTATTGCAGTAAAAATTTGCGTGGAATTGTATTTTATACTTGCGAATAAAGCTACATTGGCTTAACACTTACAGTTTATTTAAAAAATATTTTTTGACCTAATAAAATTTTGAAAACTCTTGACTTTAAAATGAAAATAAAATTATTTATAATGAAGATATTTCGAAGATTCTAAGCCAAGTTATTCATATGACATTCTGAAATAAATCGGAAAAATAATCAGTCAGAAATATCAGGGAAATGACAAAATGCAGCTGCGATTTTGAATTGCTAATTTCCCATAACGGCAATAGTTGTACTAAATTTGAAAATAGAATTGCAGAAATGGCATATATTGAGCATATGAAATTTCAAGGTTACAGATTTATTTTTTTGATGAGAAAAAAAGAATTGAATTTTACCAATTTTTTAGTACTTAAAAGTACTGAAAGGTGTATGTCTCCCCTTAATAACAATCGATAACAGTCGATCGGTAGGTAACCATGACAACTTTGATACGACAAGGCCTTTGAGAGATTTGATTTAGTATTTGTTTCACAACTCTGTCATGTTTCATTGCAATTATATAATAATTTACAACCACACTATCACTTTATTGACACTCTGTATTAATTCGTTTTCAGTTTCATAATTAATTATTTTCACACATTATTATTGCTTTTTCCGGCGGTAAATATTTTAATATTAAATCTTTGGGCAATTTGATTTAGTCTGTTGTTTTTTTCTTTTTTTTTTAATTCATTCTCTGCTTTTGAAACTATATTATTGTCGTCTGCATATGAATTTCCTTTAGTAATATTTTAAATCATTAGGGGAGAGTCGGGTAGTATCGGACATCGGGTAGTATCGGACAGTGCGTTTCTTTCATCTACCACCATATGGTAGTACCTGAACGACATGGTTACGTTTCTCTATGCGACATCACAGAAACGTAACCATGTCAATCAGGTACTATCATCGTGTGGTAGATGAAAGAAACTCAGTGTCCGATATTACCCGATGTCCGATACTACCCGACTCTCCCCTATAATTCTGTTTATCACTAATTTCCCCTGTTTTAATATTATGATTTAGAAGTTGAAAATTACTGAATAGAAATCACAACTTTACCTGTGAGCTTTCTTTGAATTTTAGCTTTCATTTTATTACAAAAAGTTTTATATTTCTAAGCCAGACAATTGAAACTCGACAAGGAATTATGTCAGTAGTAACATTCCAAGTATAATGACCCCGTGTCAGTGTGTTAGTGTAAATTATTTTGTTTTTAGAGTAATTGCCTTGTGTTTTCCTCAGAGGCCACAGAGGTTAAAAGTCAAAGGTGTACGCGTGGTGTATTCTTGTGCCAAGAACCTGATGATGAGAACGGTTGAAGTCTTCTTATTTTTCCTTAACAGTCACACTAACAGACTAACCTCAACAGGATTCGTACATAGATGTGTCAAAAGGTTAACGTGTTGAATTCTTCTTATTTTTCCTTAACAGTCACACTAACAGACTAACCTCAACAGGATTCGTACATAGATGTGTCAAAAGGTTAACGTGTTGAATTCTTCTTATTTTTCCTTAACAGTCACACTAACAGACTAACCTCAACAGGATTCGTACATAGATGTGTCAAAAGGTTAGCGTGTTGAATTCTTCTTATTTTTCCTTAACAGTCACACTAACAGACTAACCTCAACAGGATTCGTACATAGATGTGTCAAAAGGTTAACGTGTTGAATTCTTCTTATTTTTCCTTAACAGTCACACTAACAGACTAACCTCAACAGGATTCGTACATAGATGTGTCAAAAGGTTAACGTGTTGAATTCTTCTTATTTTTCCTTAACAGTCACACTAACAGACTAACCTCAACAGGATTCGTACATAGATGTGTCAAAAGGTTAACGTGTTGAATTCCAGAATATTGTATGGTATTCTGAAGACCACAGTTCAATCCTTATAGCCTGTAGCTTCACGCAGAATGTGAAGTAGTGCCTTGAATTATATCTATCATCATCCTTTGTGTTATTATTATTAATGGGCCTCTATTATTATTATATTAGTGTTATTACTATTATAGTCGAGTCGTGATTTTGTTGAGTAAACGACGCCCGAGCGACCGGGGTTCGGATCCCGGTAATGCTAGTAAAATCTGTGGTGGAGGAAACTGCTTTGCGGCAGACTTTCTCAAACCACTTTCGTTTTTCTTGCAAGTCTATTCTTCCGTTGCTCCATAGTTCATATATTACTGCCTAACGGGTGTGACACAACCTGATTAGCCCATACTGAGTACGAATCTATGATAAGAAAAGAAAGTAATGAAGGACATGCAATATATTTCCTCTTCATATGAAGCAACATTCTAAAATTAGCCCCACCCACAACAAATTGTTCACTGTGCTCACTCAAAGTAATCTTAGAGAATCTTTTAGTTTAAGAATAAAAATTAATTTCTAAATCCCTTCTTGTATCACAAAAAATCTGTTAATGTAAGCGCACGAATTCAAAGTAGAATGTTCTATGGTAGAATGTCATATCCAAGAGCAAAATAAAACATTGAGGAAAGCCTTACAGCCCATTAAACTTGTTAGACATTTTATTACAGAACATAATTTACTCAATTTACTACACATGGGTTATATGCAAGGTGTTTCCGGGCTAGTGTTACAAACTTTCAGGGATGATGGCGAAGGGCACATGTATCAATTTGAGATAAGGAACCATGGTCCGGAAATGACTGAGTCGAAAGTTACAAGCAAAAATAATTATGTGGAAATGAAATAATTTTATTCCTCTGTACACCTTATTTATGTGTATTTATCTGTACATCTCACACATACTGTATTCATCTGACGTTGTTTACGTTGTCTACTTACAGTATTCCATTCAGTGCGCTGTCTGAGGGATGGGGACAGGAAACTACACTAAAGCAATGCAGATAGCGTAATGTGTAACGGACATGGTCGGTCCTGATATGCACGTCTGTAGACAGCAGTGTATGTGTACAAGTTGCAGTGTCCAGTCGATCAGTCCTAGTGAAATGGAGGAGTACACGAGAGCGGAATAAGCAGACCTGATTTTCGAATACGGATGAGCCAATGGGAACAGTAGACAAGCTCACAGATTATGTCCGGACAAGTACCCACGTAGGAGATATCCGGCCCATATTATTTTTTCCACGACTGTTCCAAAGGTTATTTATAAAACAGTTATATTACCGGTTGTTCTTTATGGTTGTGAAACTTGGACTCTCACTTTGAGAGAGGAACATAGGTTAAGGGTGTTTGAGAATAAGTGCTTAGTAAAATATTTCGGGCTAAGAGGGATGAAGTTACAGGAGAATGGAGAAAGTTACACAACACAGAACTGCACGCATTGTATTCTTCACCTGATATAATTAGGAAAATTAAATCCAGACGTTTGAGATGGGCAGGACATGTAGCACGTTTGGGCGAATCCAGAAATGCATATAGAGTGTTGGTTGGGAGGCCGGAGGGAAAAAGACCTTTAGGGAGGCCGAGACATATATGGGAAGATAATATTAAAATGGATTTGAGGGAGGTGGGATATGATGATAGAGACTGGATTGATCTTGCTTAGGATAGGGACCTATGGCGGGCTTATGTGAGGGCGGCAATGAACCTTCGGGTTCCTTAAAAGCCAGTAAGTAAGTATTATCATTATCATTATCATTTGTGTTATTATTAATGGGCCCTATCATTATTATTTTAGTATTATTGCTATTGTAGCCGAGTCGTGATTTTGATGGTTAAACGACGCCCGAGCGACCGGGGTTCGGATCCCGGTAGTGTTAGTAAAATCTGTGGTGGAGTAAACTGTTTTGAGGCAGACTTTCTCAAAGTATTTCGGTTTTTCTTGCAAATGTATTCTTCAATTGCCCCCTGATCCATACATCACTACCTGACGGGTGTGATACAACCTGATTACCCCATACTGAGTACGAATATGATAAGAAAAGAAATTAATGAAGGGCGAGCAATATATTTCTCTTCATATGAAGCTATATTCCGAAATTAGTCCCACCCACAACAAATTGTTCACTGTGCTCACTCAAAGTAATCTTAGAGAATCTTTTAGTCATTTCCGGACCAGAGTTCCTTATCTCAAATTGATACATGTGCCCTTCCCCATCATCCCTGAAAGTTTGTAACATTAGCCCGGAAACACCCTGTATATATTAGCACTCCAATTTAATTCAGAGTCAACTAAAATGCTCAAGAAATTCGCAGACTTACATTTCAAAGGACATATCACCAATTAGATAACATTATTGCTCTGCCAGAATAGAACTCTGTCTTCTGGGTTTGTAGCAAGAAGCGCTGAAGTTTGACCTCTATTAGAAGGGAGACTATTGAATTTCCTGGGCTGGTATCGAACCCCGAACAGTGATTATACACAGCTTCAAAACTTGGTCGAAATCCTTGTATATACCACGGTTGGCTGAGAGGAAGATTTCTTGCCAAAAGTTTGTGTAATCCACTTCGCGCAGTCGCCGTTGAGTTCAGACTCATTTTCGGAGGAATTCTTGCCACGTGGATGCATCTCGGTGAAGATGACTCGTGAGGAAAGTGGCCCACTCGTGTCCGCCATTATCCTCGGTCCAGTTACATGCCTGATGGCCGTTGTCTGTTCACCATGAGTTGCGATACGGAGCCGTTCCTCAATGACATTACCTGAGCCGGTGTGTCGCTCGATTCTTGAGATGTTACACTGCTTGACTTTTAAATTGGCTCTCTGTGATGACGATGCTTTCATTTCTGGCTGAAAGACGTGCTGGTTTATTCTTCTGCAAGTACTTCAGAATCGAGATCTGTCAGGTTCATTACTGTACCTGGCGAAGATGACACTTTTATGAGTGACAA